>NC_069714.1:25504729-25527229 GCF_027358585.1 Pangasianodon hypophthalmus | reverse complement strand
TTTGGTAAATGAGGTTGTTAGGGTTAGTTGAAGCACAGCATTAATTTGCTGCATTAATAATTGTGTCAATAACTGTGGGAGGTCCTCGCTAAGACGCTAAATCATGAGGTAATGCATATGCGTGTGTGTGTGTGTGTGTGTATTTGTGCATTTGTGTGTGCACATATATTAAGCCCTTTGTGAGGCCCAAAAGACTAAAGATCTTCATTATGACAGGATAGAGTCAAATGTCCTATCTAAATAAATGTCTTTGTATATATATATATATATATATATATATATATATATATATATATATATATATATATATATATATATTTTTTTTTTTTTTTTTAAATAAAAACACATTTATTTAATATATATATATATATATATATATATATATATATGTTTGCTGTGATATATACATCAGTACAATGACAATAAATTCTTCTTATTGCTGTCTTATCTTACATCAATAAATGTGGAAAGTCCTCACAAAGACAGTAAAATCAAAAAATCAAAATGTGTGTTTGTGTCTGTGTGTACATGTATTAAGCCCTTTGTGAGGACTAAAGCAATCAAGGTCCTCATTATGATAGGATAGAGTCAAATGTCCTCAAAATCACCTGGTCCTCACAAAATAAATCTGTTTTTGTTTTTAGAAATGCAGTTTTTATTTATTTATTTATTTATTTATTTATTTATCTTTGGTTACTGAGGATAAAGTAAGGTTAGGTATCAGTATAGCATTAATCAACTGCACAAATAATTATGCCAATGGAAGGTCCTCATAAAGACAATAAAACCAAAATATGTGTGTATGCTTACATTCTTTATTTTATCAGTGTGCAAACAGCATGTCTTAATCATCACACACTCACCTCAAAAGATGTTTTGGTTCATTAACACCATTTGCACATAAACAGCTTCAAGTCAAAGCTAAACTGAAATGTAAATAACATTGTGAGAAAGTTATTGATGAATGAAAATCCTGCATGAAGTCACACCCCATATGATCAGAAATCAACGTGAATTCTGTGTTTTGGTGCTGCATTTGCGCTGGTGTATTTTTGAGCTGTTTGTTTGTACAGGTTGAGAAATCAAACCAGCACAATGATACTTCTAATGCCACAAACAGCACTATTTTTCTTAAATTAGGTGTATTTTTAGTCAGTGTTTGCTTGTGTGATTGTGTGATGGTGCACATTGTGATGTTACCAATCAGTGATGAACAGTGCTGGTGTCCCCACCCTGAGTAACAGTAGTTCCTGGAGTAAGTACCAAAAACCACACAACAGTATCTTACCGTTTTCTGGAGTCAAAAGTTCCAGTAAAGTGTACTGCAGGTAAAGTGTAACATGCATGTGAGTGTGTGTTGTGTGTCCTCTGACTGTGTATGTGTCCTGCATTTGAAGTACGGAGGGCGTTTTACTTTTACACTGCTGATGCAGACACACTTCCACCATCTGCGCTTTTCTTCCTCTGGAGGAAACGGCACCCCGGGAGCGTTGCCTGGGCGACTGGCCCCGCCGTGTCACCGTCACTCATGCACACACGCGCTGACTGCCAAAGACGGCTCGATTCCAAACACAGATAAAACCTGGAGCCAAAACACACTCGTCGAACATGAGTTCTGTCTCAGACGTGGTCTGATTAATGACGCAATAAAACCTGGTGCTGATTAAATACAATGACTGAATGATACAACTTTCAAAACAAGAAACTAAAACCAGGAAAATTACACAAACACACAGGAATAGCACAAACAAAAAAATGGGAAAGAGAGTGGAAGCACAATGGATCCCTGCAGTGCATTCAGGATATTTATGACAGTTTAGATGGAAGGGAGAGTTATGGAAGCTTGGTTTCACCACATATGAGAAAATATTATGCAGATTTATCCCTCAGTCTTTGTCTCGCAATTGCAAGTTAATATCTCACAGTTGCAGCTAGGAGAATTCTTAAGGTTTGTTATATTGCTTGTTTACACACTGCTGGGTTTTGATGTGGTTTAATTATTGGACACGGAAGCACTACATCACAATTGTGTGATATTCATAAGTAATTGTGAGATTAAAATTCGCAATTGTGAAATATTTACTCATAGTTGTGAGATGTAAAGTCAAAATTGTGATATTAACTCACAATTACGAGATAAGAAGTTGCAGTTGAGTGATATTAACATGCAATTATGTGATTAAAAAAGTCACAATTGAGAGACAGTAACTCGCAATTACGATAAAAAAGTCGTAAATGAGTGATATTAACTTGGAATTACAGGATAAAAATGGTATTAGTGATATTAACTCTCAGTTACGAGATAAGACGTTGCAATTGTGAAATACTTACTCAGAGTTGTGAGATATAAAATCACAACCATGTGATACTAACTCGCAGTCACAAGATAAAAAAGTTGCGACTGAGTGACTTTAACTTGCAATTATGTGATAAAAAGTCACAACTGAGCGATAATAACTCAATTACAAGATATTAAGTTGAAATTACAAGATAAAAAAAAGTCACAATTGAGTGATAACTTGCAATTACAGGATTAAAAGTTGCAATTGTGAAATATTTATTTGGAGTTGCAAGAAGTAAAGCCAAAAGTGAGAGATATCAACTCAATTATGTGATTAAAAAGTCACAGTTATGTGATATTATGTTGCAGTTGCAAGATAAATCTGCATAATATTTTCTCAAGTGGCAGAAAAAAGCTTCAATACCAGGTTCATACAGACACTTTAAAATAAACACTTTAAACAGGTGTCATACTTTAAACACTTTAAACAGTGCATATGTTTCAAAACAGCTGAATTCAGGCACTTCCTGCAGGCTCCAAGGGGTTTTAGAACACTTTTAGAGCTAATGTTTGAACTAAAAGAAAAGTCTTCAGGCCTTTCAGGGACTTTTGGCACAATTTCTTCAGGAAGGTTCAGGGCAATTTGTAACCACACAGAGCAGTTTTTGGGCTGCTTGAGGCGCTTTTCGGATATTCGAAGACTTTTAAAAGCAGTTATTTGGGCCTGATGTTTCTTTTGTTTTCTTTTTAGGACCTAATAAGGAAGTTTTGGGATAATTAGTGACAATTAACTTTTGTTACTTGGCCAATTATCAGATTGTTTGAGGTGGGTTTTTAATCGTTTTTTATTTTAAGAGGTCACCATTCAAGGATATTTTGTGGGATTTTTCACATTGTCTCAGGCTAATTTTTGGCAGTTTTTCCTCAAAATGTCTATGCTTTGGGTTGACCTTTCAATCAAATCAGCGTTATTTTGACATAAATTGGGGATTTCTTGGTAGCATTTGTAATAATTTTTGGACTTTCTTTGGCTTTCAAAACCTTTTGGTACAATTCTCCAGGGGTTCATGGAAATTTTGTAAAGTTGATGTTTTAAATCTGTTTGGTACAAATTTGCTCGAAAAGGATAGTACTGGAGACATTTGAGTTTTCTCAAAGAAGCAGTTCATAGAGAACATTTTGGCCCTGAACTGTTTTTTTTCCACACAGCCTAAGTTCTGGGGTGATCCCTTTTGGGTAATTTTGGGATTTTAGTGCCCTATTCGCAGACATTCCTGGTACTTTAGGGACAATGTTTGGTTAATTTGCGTATTTCCGGGCCTATTTTGGAGTGTTGGGGGCCGTTATGTGAGACTAATTTATTTCTCTCTCTCTTTCTGTGGTTTTTCCTTTCTTTATTGTGTTAGATGTTGGCCTGCAGTGCAGGAAGTGCCTGTTTTGTTTTTCGTACCTCCTTCCTGCTGGCTGACCGCTCTATTATGTTGTGGTGTGTTTTGTGGTGTGTATGCCTGTGTGTGTCTGTTTGTGTGTGTGTATGCTGAGCACATGGAGGAAAAGGAAGAGGCCTTGTAGTACGGGAAAAGACTATTTACTGTTACACTGGGTCAGTAACTACAACTGGAGCGTCACTGCACAAATACACACACATGTGCACACGTATACACACACACACACACACACACACACAAAGACTGAATTGGTAATAAAGAGAGAGAAAGACACACCAGGTTTCCCTCCATTGGATTTTATGCAAAAGAAATTGATTAGCGCTTTGAAATGGTTGCCAGTGTAAGTAATGGAAACATTTTTACGAATATTGCCATTGTAGCTTGAAATGATGAATGTTTTTGACCGGAAAATACTGAAATTATATTATATGAAAAAGCAGGACAGTAGTAGAGCAGTGAAGCTGGACTTAGAAGGCACACGACTTAGTTTAGTTCTAGAAAATAATGTGATGTTTATATTAGCACTGGGCGATCTCATGATATAATATAGATATTGTGAAAAATTAGAGCACAACACTCTACTGAGATATTATGGGTATAAGAATATTTTTTTTCATGTATTAACTGTCACGTCAGCACTGGATTTAGCCGTGACCTGGAACACTCATACTGATCACACACACATGGACTCAATCACACACCCATCTTTATAAAGCCGGGGCTCACACATGCACGATGCGAAGTCTTGTTCTTGATTTATTTCATGTTGATTCCAAGCCTTTGTATTTTGTGCACGATATTTGGTTTTGATCTCGTTTCTGGTTTTGTCCTCTGAAAGTCTGTTTGTTGATCGCTTGCCCCAAGCTTTTTTTAAATTTTTTTTTTGACACTGATATTGTTTGCCGATTTGGATTTGTTTCCCTTTTGCAAGAAATTCACCCTGCGCTTGCAACAGTCTCTGCCTCCTGACATTAATAGCAATTACAAACTCTGGAAGCAGCTGATGTGATATAGAAGTTTTCTACTGTTTTGAGTCTTTAAAATCTTAAAATGAGAAAATTAAAAAATAAACTCATTTTTTATTACTAGCATATTGCTTGCAGTTTGTTAGCAAACAGATATATCATGATTTATATTGTATATCCTAGAAATGTTATCAAATATCATGATATGGTATCATCCACCCATAGTTTATATTAGATAGTGAACGATGGCAAGATCAGTTTCTTATCATTTCATGTGATGTGTGGCTTGATTTCTGTGCTGATGTCTTTTTTATGTTTTTACACTGTAGAGATTCACTGAGACTAATCTAAAAAAGATTAGATTAGAAACTGGCTCAGATTAATCATTCGTCGGCCAAGTACAGTCTGATTTCAGTGTCTGATTTCGGTCTTCAATCAATCTCTAATTGTTCCTCTGAACCTGCTTGATGACTTTGTGTGTGTGTGTGTGTGTGTGTGTGTGTGTGTGCGCGAGCTTGGGATTCTTTGTCAGTCACAGCTGTTTTATGTATAAACTCATATCTATTAGTGCGATGTCTGTAAAAATGGAGATTTACATTTACGGCATTTGACAGATGCTCTTATCTAGCATGACTTACAGAAGCGCTTTGAAGTCTCTATCAGTAAATACATTCTCATACTGGTTCACGAGGTCAGGAACTAAAAGTACTATCAGACTAAAAACCCTGTTGGGGAGGTGTTACACAAGGTGTCCCAAAAGTCTCCATACATACGCCAGCACCACGTCGGTTGTGCCTTCGTCAGTGGATGTTTGTGGACGTCCACTTCTCGCTTGGTCCACAACACTTCCAGTCTTTTCGAATTAGTTAATAAGTTTGGCAAGAGTGTTATGTGTGTTGTGTTTGCCATGTTTCCTGTTAAAGTCCATCGCAACCTTGCGACAGCTTCCTGATCCTGCCTTGAGAATGATTTCAATATGTTCTACTTTTGTCAAAGGCATTCTGAAAAACAAATATAATATATACTAAGTATGAAAAAGTTTGGAAGACATTTTGCTAAAAAGTGTTAATTTTCCCTGTGTATGGAGACATTTGGGACACCCTGTAGTATGAAAAACACACAATGCAATTTTTTAAAATAATAAAATGCTTTAATTTAAGTACTTCATGAAGAATTTCTCCTTGGGATCAATCAAGCGTTATCTTAAGAAGAGAATATGAGTTGAGTGTCATTGGCATAGCAGTGGTATGAAAACCCATGTGGGGATATGACCTCACTGAAAGATTGAGTATAGAGAGACAACAGAAGTGAAGTGAAGTGACGTGTGGCCAAGTATGGTGACCCATACTTGGAATTTGTACTCTGCATTTAACCCATCCAAGTGCACACACACAGTAATGAACACACACCTGGAGCAGTGCGCAGCCTTTTTTTTGCTGCAGCGCCCGGGGAGCAGTTGGGGTTCGGTGCCTTGCTCAAGGGTCTCACCTCAGTCGTGGTATTGAGGTTGAAAGAGAGCACTGATGATTTACTCCCCTCACCTACAATCCCTGCTGGACCCGAGACTAGAACCCACAACCTTCGGGTTGCAAGTCCGACTCTCTAAGCATTAGGCCATGACTGCCCCAAATCTGGGGCAGCTGGGAAGAGGACCCAGCATTGAGCCTTGTGGGACACCAGTCAAGAATCTGCAGGGAGCAGATGTGGATCTCCTCCATGTCACTTAAAATGATCGACTGTCCAGGTAGAAAACAAACTATTGTCATGCTGTGCCATGAATTCCAAGGCTCATGAGGATGGATAAGAGAGTCTTGTGGTTGACCGCTGAAAGGTCGAAGAGGATGAGGACTGATGACAGTTTGGCTGACCTAGCAGCATGGAGCTTGTCAGTGATGGCCACAAGGGCAGTTTCTATGGAATGTGCCGCCAGACTGGTTAGGATCTTGGAGGTTATTCTGTGAGAGATAGAGAGACAGTTGATTGTAGATGGTGTGTTTGAGGATTTTAGAAAGAAAAGAGAGAAGTAATACCGGTCAGTAGTTGCAAACTTCTGAGGGATCGAGAGTGGATTTCTTCAGGAGGGGAATAACCCTTGAATGCAGTTGGTACATGACCGGATGTTATGGAGTCATTAATGATAGTAGCGGTGAAGGTGAGGAGGTCTTGTGAGATGGTCTGGAGCATTGCAGAAGGGATGGGAACCAACGTGCAGGTGGTAGGATTGCAAGACAGGATGACTTGCAGGAACTCTTCTGTTGGTTGAGAAGAAAAATGTGTCAGAGATAGAGTAGGGGAATCCTGAACACGTAGTGTAGGAGTTGGGGTAGGAGTGAAGGTCTGGCAGGTTTTTTTTTTTATCTTCCCTTCAGTAAAGGTTGTCATCAGCAGTCAGGGAGGATAGTGACGAAAAGATGTTGTGGAGCTTGCAAGGATCTTGTTCAGAAGTTTCCAGCTTTTCCTTGAAAAAGGCAGTCTGAGCAGAAGTTACATCAGATGAGAACTTGGACAGGAGAGAGCAGCATGAGATCCATATCGAGTTGTGATTTCCTCCACTTTGTCTCTGCTGCTGTGGTGTTATTAATACTCTGTCTGGTATAATGAGAACTAAGAGCAGAACTTTGAGTGAACGCTGATCTCCTGGGACTCATCTAGCCAAGCCCTGTGTGTGTGTGTATGTGTGTGTGTGTGTGTGTGTATACAGTGAGATTGCTTCCATGTCTCCCAGTGTGCAAGTAATCACCCTCCTCCTCCTCAGAGTCTTGCTGCACCATCACACACTGAGAGAGAGACATGGAGAGCAATTATTAATATTATTTTTAGTATTCTTGCCATAATTATCATCACTGCTGCTATTTTTGCCAATTTTAATTTATTTTAAATAAAATCATATATATATATATATATATATATATATATATATATATATATATATATATTAAAATATATATTTTAAATCAGTGATTTAAGTCTAAAAGATAGGCCAGTATCTTCATAGGAAAAGTTCTCTGTTCTTTCTTTAGACTTGGATTAACCAGATTTTTTTGGGCAGTCTATTCAGTTTTTCTTGGGTAGAAAAACTCTTGATGCAGGAGTTTTTCAGAAGTATTTAGACCACGCCTTACCAGAAACCCAAAATTTCCTTTGAGCGTCAAAAACATATGGTGATAAAAAAATGCAGAGTAAAGTAAAGTAAAATAAAACATGGGTAAAATGTTATCAGTGCATTTTCATGTAGCATAAAGGCATTAAAGTGAGCCAATTAAATAAACCAATTAATAAATAATCTTTAGACTAGTATAATTAAAATAAAATTTGAATTTTAAAATAGATTAAGAAATATATAATATATTGAGATTTGTTGTCCTGATTGGTCCTAGTCATTATAATCATGTTAGATTGCTATTTTTGCAGATTTGTTTCGATCTGGACTTCACACACATTAATTGGCAGTCTATAAAACAGCATTGTAGTATACAGCACATCCTAATTATAATGGATAGGCAATTTTTCAATTTTTCTCATAATGAGCTGAAAGTCTCACCACTGAGATCTCTAGAGAGCAAGAAGGATTGTTTGTTAGCAATGCTGCTGGAAAGCGTAAGGTCTTAAGCAGGGGTGAAAAACACTGTGGTCGCTTTTGCAAGTTTCAGAAGAAGTGTAGGCGATGAATCAGATTTTTTTCACAGTATCCTTTGAATACATTTAATTTTGCTTATAAATGCCATTCCATGACATTTATGTGTGTGTATTTGTTGTAGGGCTTGTGGAAAGTTTCACTTGAGTAGGTGACATTCCCATAATATGTCAGTATATCAGCTGTATCTATGCTAAGAACCCAATGTCTTATCTAAAATCCCCAGAAGCGTCACTTATCTGACCTTTTAAATGTCATCTATATTTTATTTCTCTATGTTTTAAACTTGGGTTTGGTTTGGTTTCGGCAGGAGCCCACATCCTGAAGTGTCTCCATACTGAAATAAGTGTGAAACCACTTTTCCCACAGGATATGACGGAATGTTTACCAACACGTCCATTCGGACAGGATATAGTATACATCAGACAGGATATAGTATACATCCTGGGGTTGTATTTATGGGCCCTTTATAGTGAGGCATAAAAAAAGGCATAATCTTTTCAGACAGAGGAACACAGTCTATTAAAAAAGAAGAAGTACTGACTATGTATATATATATATATATATATATATATATATATATATATATACATAGTCAGTACTTCTTCTTTTTTAATAGACTGTGTTCCTCTGTCTGAAAAGATTATGCCGTTTTTTATATATATTATATATATATATATATATATATATATATATATATATATATATATATATATATATATATATATACTCTCCACACAAAAAGTCAACCTTACCATGGAAAAAGAAAGTTGTGATCACAGAAACATCACTACTTTTAAAATGTTTACTAAGGTATATTTCATTGTATTTAACTTCTCTGGTTGAATTATAGAGAAAATTGCATCCAATACATGGAGCACTGGTTCAGACACAGCACATCCATAACACCAGTTTTTTTTTTCTTGAAGATGTATTCCCAAAACAAGCAATAGTTTCAAATCTATACTTTCTATGTTCATTTAAGTCTCCTTCATGTTATACATATGATGCTTTCTGCGATTTTCTTTAAAATTCACAGTTTGTAGAAAATGTGTATTCTCCCACAAGTTTGTTCGTTTGATGTCACACGTCCCTAGCGCTGATAAACCGCTGTGGATCTGAAACAGGTAAATCAATACATGAGGTTTAAAGATCAGTCTGCATTGTCCTGAAGAGGTTAAATGACAACATATGCAGATTGACGAATTGATTCTCTGCTGCGAGACATTTTGTTAGTCAGTGTGAGTGCAGATGTCACATCTGCAGCACTGGAATTGCCCGAAACGAATCCAGAATGAATAGAGCTTAAGTCTGTGGTTAAATCTGAGGTCTGGATATAGTTGTGTGTGCTTTCTATATCTATATATCTGTTTATAAATTATATAGCCATATGTCCGTATATCATAAGGAGACCATGAATCTGTTCTCACAGTGGGATCTGGGGACCCCTAGGGGTTCGTGATGCATTTCCAGTGAGTCCCTGACTGTATTATTATTATTATTATTATTATTATTATTATTATTATTAATTCACATGATATTGTTGGAGATTACTATCAACTAGCATCAGAGTCGTTATGGTTATCATTTTGTTATCACAGAGATAAGTCTAATTGACTGGTCACTAGAAATTCAAGGGCTTGGTCTAAAAAAAAATCCTTAGTAAATAATGTTTATTTTAGTGGCAATTTTAATAAAACCAGGAAGGGACGCTAATATGATAAACACTGTTTCAAATCTACATCTGGATGAATGGAAAGTTCAGGAATAAGCACTAATGGCTTGAAAATTTCATATGATGGTACATATTTACACTATTGTTCTTAAGACTAAGTCTGTGCTTGTGATCATAAGATAAGATAAGATAAGATAAGATAAGATAAACTTTATTGATCCCACAGTGGGGAAATTCACTTATGACAGCAGCTCACAGACAGTTAAAGTGCAGGAAGAAAGAAAAGGAAGGAAGAAAGAAAAGTTAAAACTATAGCTATATATACACCCTTAGGGATAATAAAAGAAATAAAATTATATAAAATTTATAAGGGTGTTTCTGGAAAGTCTTTAGCTCTAGAAAGGGTTCACTAGATGCAAAATATATGAGACCTCCGGCTCTATACGAGCTCTGAGCAACGCTGAATACAGAGCGAACATGCCTCTCCTTATTATCATGCTCCGATTTTATGCTTCGTGTTTCTCTGATTTCTTATTTCTCTCCATCAACCCCTGAGTGCTTTCACAGCTGGCCCTTTCACTCTCTCTCCTCTCATCCTTCTTTCTCTCTTATTTCCGCTCTCCTTTCTTTTACATTCTTCTGTTGCCCTCTCTCATCCACTCCCTACTTCTCTCTCTCTCTCTTTCTCTCTCTCTCTCTCTCTCTCTCTCTCTCACACACACACACATGCTACTTCTCTCATTCTGTCTTTCCCCTTTTCTTGATTTTCCTTCTTTCCTTCCCTCTTTCTACCTCATTCAGTCTCATCTCCTTTTCTCATCTCTCTTCCTCTTTAGTTCCCTGTCTCTTTCTTGTTTCCTGTCTGTCTTTTCTTTCACATCTACAGATCCTCTCCTTCTCTTCCTATCCCGCATGCTTCCCTCCCTTGCTCTCTCTAATCCCTTCCCTTACTCCTGCTTTTCATTCTCTGCCATCCCTCTTTCTTTACATTTTCCTTTCATATTCTCTCTCACTGCTCCTTCTGTCTCCAAAAATCAACTATCATTTTATCTTTTGTTCTCTCTCTCTCTCTTTCTCTCTCTCTGTTTATTGAATTCCTCTTTGTCTTTTCCTCTCTTTCTCATCTCTCTGCTCTCTGTACCCTAATTTTTATTCACTCCCTCTTTCCCTTTTCCTCTCCTTCGCATCCCCACATGCTCCTCAGTGTTGACTCACTCTTACAGTCTCTGTGTGTGGTGTGTATCAGAGCGGCTGTGTAAGCATTCGGCTCAGGATCCCCGATATATTAATAATATTCACTCATTCATACTCATCCGTTCATATTCACTCATCCGTACTTATTTAAATAATATTTATCCATTCATACTCATCCGTTCATATTCGCTCATATTCATACACATTCACCCATATTATCTTATTCATATTGTCATATTCACTCATTCATACATATCCATTTGTATTCTCATTCATACTCATTCATTCCTATTCACTCATTCATACTCATCCATTCCAATTTACTCATTTATACTCATGCACACATTCATACTCCTTCATTCTCATTCACTTATTCATGCTGAACATCTGTATGCATCACTGTGAAAGGCGTGATGTGTGTCACTGTCTCTGAGTGAGAGAGTGCGCGATGGAGGTGAGTGAAAGAACAGGTATATGAGAGAGAAAGAGAAAGAAAGAGAGAGGTGTGAGTGAAAGAGGAGTGTATGAAAGATGGGCATGGGGAATGGAAGAAAAAGGAATGAAGAAGTAATGAGATGGAAGGGAAGGATAAAATTTGTGATAGGGAGGGAGAGGGAGGGATGAGAGAAGGAATGAGAGAGAGCGAGACATAGTGGATGAATGGATAATCAGAGAGGAGGTCTGGGTTTTGTGTCCGTCGCACAGTGTCACCATTGTTTTCCTCTCATTTAGCTGTAATTGATGTGCAGCTATTCATTACTCTTGCCCATTCATTACGCTAGCTGATGGCCGAACACACACACACACACACACACACACACACATACATAGAAGCCAATTGGATGTCATAGTTTTTCATCAGGAAAAATTATTAAAGATACATTAACATAATTCTTATTGATCTATGTCCAGCTGTCTATGTGTTTCAACATGAGGTATCAAATAAGTTTGGTGAAGATCAGACAAGTGTGTGATTCTTCTTGGGTACCTACAGGACATGTTGTGCGCCCCCATGGCAACCCCTCATGTTGTGTGAGTGGTGTGCCAACAATATTTTCCCAGTCTGCAAGCTGTTGCTCTGATATTTTCAGCCGTGTTGATATTCTTGGTGACGAA
Organism: Pangasianodon hypophthalmus; assembly: GCF_027358585.1. Classification (NCBI taxonomy): domain Eukaryota; kingdom Metazoa; phylum Chordata; class Actinopteri; order Siluriformes; family Pangasiidae; genus Pangasianodon; species Pangasianodon hypophthalmus. The sequence goes on along the minus strand of NC_069714.1, from coordinate 25,514,916 downwards.
TCTTTTCTGAGAGGAGGCGGGAACAACAGAATCCAGTTCTTTCCATCTATTTGTGGGGGAATATTGCGTCTATAAGAAATTATTTGTCATGTGATACCCAAATCGTTGTTAGGAACAACCAAAATAAAAACAAACATTACATGATTCCTGGCAATGCACAGTATAGCGACAAATAGCTACATTTATTTATACTATACCTCCAGTTCTCTTTGCAGAACAGACAGTCCTCACTGCCTGCATCTCCCCAACTAATCCTTCCTCCACATTTCTGTCTTATTTCTCTTTTTCCTTGCTTCTGAAGAGAATAGTGCCAAAATGGCCAGGATAGTGACCATGACCAGTTGCTCTTGACAAAGTCACATGATAAACAGCTCTCTCCAGGGATCTCTCCAGGTTAAAGGTGGTGTAGGGTGTGAGCCTCGTCTGTAGTTGCTCGTTCAGTGTCCACTTGGCATTATGCTGAGTCTCCCAACTATTAGACCAGTGCTTGCACCTTAATACTCATAAACCCCTAATTCTTACAACTCCTAACTGATGAACGAGTGCCCTTTGATACTCAACCCTTAATGCATAAACCATTAATGCTTAGACTTCTAATGCTTAAACTTCTCATTTCTGCACCCACCAGTGCTTGGACCCCTAATGAGGCGTGAAAATCACTCTCACACCTATTGATTTCTCCTTCAGTGCCTGAGCAGAAGCTCCTGCCACCTGGGCATGTGTGTGAAAGTATGTGACTTTGTGTGTTTGTGTGAGTATATGTATTTTGTGTGTGTGTGTGTGTGTGTGTGACTAAAAACAGTAGTGTACATAAAGTGTTAAACTTCCTGTGGTGTGTCATGTTGCTGTTTTTTCACAGTCTAGCTCATTTCTCCTGCTGCTTTCGCTGCCGCTTGTGAGGAAATCAAACTGAGAGAGAAAACGTGTGTAAGTGCTAATGTGTATGTGTGTGTGTGTGTGTGTGTGTGTGTGTGTGTGTGTATGAGAGAGAGATAGGATAGAGGGATAATTGGAGGTAACAATGATATAAACCACGATATATAATGTATGTGGGCGTGTGTGAGGGTGTGTATGTTTGTGTGTGTTTGTGAGAGAGAGAGTGAGAGAGAGAGATAGGATAGAGGGATAATTGGAGGTAACAATGATATTAACCATGATATATAATGTGTGTGTGTGTGTGTGTGTGTGTGTCTGAGAGAGAGAGAGAGAGAGAGAGAGAGAGAGAGACTCGTCACTGTGGTAACTGTGTAATGGATGTGTTTTGTTTTGGCAGTTTGGACAGTGCCGAGTGTTAAGGTCAAATGAGGGTCAGATTCCATGCAGAGCCTCTGTCACACACACACACAACACACACACACGGCTCACACACACACTTTCCTGAAGGAGATATTATTCTCTCTCTTGTCCACATTAACAAGGACACATTTAAAACATACATTTGTCCATCGTGTCCTTCGCTCCTCACCTTCAGTCATGAATTTTTCCAAAACACTCTCTAAACTGCTGATGTGTGTGATCCTGTGATAGCCCTTTGATTGTCCCAGCTCTTGCACATTCAAAATTGAGGACGAGTTCATTTGAATGGTTACTTGAGTAGGCAGCATTTTTGGGCAGTGTTTGGTCTACTGAGACAACGTGTGTCAAGGGAATGAGTTATTAATCTCTGGAGATTTTCACTCTTTAGAGAGCCTCCCTTCATAAAAAAGCTTTTATCCAAACCACAGCCCTGTCAGAGTTGATGGATGCCTGCACGTGAGAGCTGACGCAGAGCTTTTACCACACCGAGAGAACGTCTGTAAGAGAAAGAACACGCAGAAACAGTGAGAGAATAATATGATCCATTATTATTACTGCTCTTTTTGTTGTTGTTGTATTTACACACTCACCTGGACCAAATTGTCTGTCATTAAATAAAAAAAAAGCCTAAATTAAATTTTAATGAACTGGGAGAGGGAATTAAAAAGAGAATGGAGATGAGAAACACTGCAAGAAGGAGTACAAGAGAAAGGAGAGGAAAGTATGAAAAGAGACAAATGAAGTCAGCAATTGCATCTCACCAACAAATACAAATATTAGTCATACAGTAAGACAGCCACTTACAGCCTACACAGAAACTCGGTATAAATCATTTAGACTTCAGATAAATTGAAGGTATTGATTCTTTTCTGGTTAAAGATATTCTTCTGGTTTAGGTTGTGACTGTAATGCTGCTCAGTTCACTCTTTCATTCCTCTTCAGGCAGCGCTTGATCTTGGTCAAGGTCGCAGTGGATATGTGGCCTATTATAGGAACACTGAGTGCGAGGCGGAAGTGCACCCTAAATGGGACCCCAGTCCATCACAAGGCACCATGCACACACACATTAGTGTATTCTGTAAAATGATAGTTAAACATTTAGCTGAGCAAGAATCTGCTATCGTTAATTAATGCACTAAATACTGAATAATCCCAATAATGACCTCGGCAGATACTGATACTGGCATTGTCTCTGTCTCTGTTTGAGGACTATTGACTGATCTGTTTGTGTCCCAGTTGTTTCACTGGAATGGTTTTCCCAGCATCCCTCTCCACTGCTTTGTTTCAGGGTGTTTGTAATTCTCTGCTTTGTGAGCGTGTCCGAAGCCGCTGGCGATTCTTCAGCATTTGTCAGTCTCTGAATCAATATGCCTTTTGTTGTGGAATATATGGCTCTTCACGCTGCGTTTTTGTGTTTTCGTTTTGGTCAGAGGGGAAAAAAGGAGATTGAACATCTCACTGCAATACCTCAACGTCACGGCAGTGTTTCAGACACAACGTTAAATCTCCAACAGCTGTGTTTAGACCACAAGAGGACAGTCTGTGTATGTGTGCAAAATCCATTACTTGTTTTATTTTCTGATTTATACTTCCATCCATTCATCATTCATTCATCCATCTATTTATTAATCCATCCATCCATCCACACACACATACATTATTAGCTCAGGCTAATAAAGAGACTTCCATCCATCAGTCAAAGAAATAGGTGGATGAATGAATGACCGAATGGGTAGATAGATATCTACCCATTCACTCATTCATCCATCCACCCATTTTCCATCCAAACATCCGTTCACCCCATCACCATTCATACTTTGACTCCAACTAGCCTTTTTTTAATATAGCTTAACCTAATAAGGACACATCCATCCGTTCATCTAACTATCTGTACAAAACATCTTGTTTATTCATCTATCCAAACATCCATCCATCCATCCATTCATCCATCCATCCATCTGTACAGAACATTTCAGCCAACCATCAATTCAATCATCTATCTATCCCCTAACCAATCAAACATTCCCTTACCACTCTGTACTGTAGATCAACTTATTGAAGACACATCCATCCATCCATCCATCCATCCATTCCCATACCATTTTACCCCTCTCAAGTCACACAGCTTCTTTACTGTAGCTCAACCTAATTAGGACATATCCATCTATTTATCCAACCAGTCTTCCGTTTATCCGTGCATTTCAACTATTTAACCGCTCACATTCCATAGATTTTCTGTACCATACTTAACCCCTAATAAAAAGACTTCCATCCATCCTTCCATCCATCCGTCCATCCATCTATCCATCTATACCTTCATCCATCCAATCTTTCAACCATCCACCCATTTTCCATCAAAACATCCAATTTACCACAATACCATTCAAAACTCCTTGACTCCAACCATCCATTGAACTATCTGTACAAAACATCTCATTCATCCATCCATCCATCCAAACATCTGTCCAACTATCTGTACAGAACATCTTATCCATTCATCAATTCAGTCATCCATCGATCCCCTAACCAATCACCATTTTGTGACTTAATACAGACTCTGTATTGTAGATCAGTCTAATAATGACCCATCCATCCATCTAAAGTTTGATCGGAGATGGACAATTTTGGTGAGTTGAGTATTTCTGGATTAGTATTTAAGGTTTGGTAAAACTAGTATAAAACTTGAATATTTCAGAAAATATGTTGCAGTAGTTGTAAAAAGTAAAACACTCACTCCTACCAGATATTCATTCATTCTTCTTTCTGTCTATCCATTCCTTTAGTCACTATTCCTCTAGGCATCATTTAATCCCTCCACCTGACCTTGAGTCTCTACCTCGTCACATCAGTACATCCCTCCATTCATCTCTAACCCTTCTATCCTGGGAAAATGCCACTTACAACAGAAAGCTGCGTATTGTGGCTCTTAATCTTTTGTCGGCTGAAGTGTCTCTGTCTCCCAGTAGAGGTTTATATTTCTGTCATTCTTTCCTTCCTGTTGGCTTAAACAGTGAGGGCATTGCATCACGCTGAGGCTTCATGTGAGGGAAAGCTGTCCAGATTGCTTCCATTAGTGTATAAAATTGCCTGACTAACAGTCAAACCTGGTAAACAAATGTGCACTGGAACAACGAGGCCATTCAACACATCATTATCATTTTGGCTAAAGCTATGATGGAAATTGTGTATTAATGACTAACGATTTTGGATTGCTGTTGAAGAATTTCAACAGAGTGTTTAACCTTGCAGTTTTAGGCTTCTAGGGGTAACTGTACGTGTCTACTACTGTTTCATTTAGTTGTGTTAAATGATGTGAAGGACTTTGATACCTGAAGGCATTCATGAAGGCATTTGATTTTTACCACTTCAAAAAGGTTGGTCAATCTTAATAATAATAATATTAAGATAAAGAACAAGATGCATTTTCTGAAGGAAATGCTGGGCTTGCAAGAAGCTGAAAGTGACAGAGGGATAAAAGAAAGTTTAAAGTTTTATTTAAAAAGACATTTTAAAATATTTTTAAAAGCTCTCAAAAGTATAAAAGTGTTAAATGGTTTTTGATTAAAGTAATTAGGCAGTAAATAATTAACAGTGACACTGTTAATTATCAAGTGTCAGTGACACTGACACTGATACTGACACTGATTCTTATACTGACAGTCACACTGACATTAATGCTGACACTAAATTTGACACAGGGATACTGACAATTAATTACTGAGATTAACACTGATGACACTGACACTGACAACAACACTGATACTGACACCCACACTGACATTGACAACCACACTGATACTGACACTGACAACGACTCTGATACTGACACTGACAACGACTCTGATATTGACACTGACACTGCTACTGACGACACTGCTACTGACTCTGACAACGACACTGCTACTGACATTACTACTGACTCTGACAACGACACCACTACTGACACAGACATTGATACTGACGCTGACAACGACTCTGATACTGACACTGACAACGACTCTGATACTAACACTGACAATGACACTGCTACTGACATTACTACTGACACTGACGACACCACTACTGTCACAGACACCGATACTGACACTGAAAATGACGCTGCTACTGACTCAGTTATTAGTTCTGACCATCAAAATGCCTGACAACACCGCCTTGAAATGGAAAGGGTCAGGTAAGTATATGTTAAGCTAAGCATCTGTTAGCACTCACAATTCTTGCAGACTGAGCATGCACATATATCTCCTTTCAGTGGATTTTCTGAATAATATATTTACATGCAACGAATTACTGATTAAAACATGCATCAGAATCAGGGAATCAGGGAATCAGAATATTGTCTTAATCTGAATCGGGTAATCAGATTGCAGTGTTTACATGCCTCAATACTAATTAGAATATTGCCGAATTCCGATTAATATTGGAATATTGATGTTCATGTAACATAGTCACTGACACTGAAAATGACACTGATACTGACAGAAACACTGACACTGACAATAAGACTGCTACTGACACTAACACGCACATTGACACTGATACTGACACAGACACTGATACTTACAAGAACACGGACATTGACACTAACACTGACATTGGCACTGAGAACAGTACTGATACTGACACTGATACTGACAGTGATACTGACTCTGACACTTGATACTAACACTGATACTGACACAAACACTGATAATGACATTAATACTAACGTCGGCACTGACAACGATACTGATACTGACATAGACATTGTTACTGACAGTAACATGCACACTGACAATGACACTTGACACTGACACGAATACGGACATTGACACTAATACCATCATTGGCACTGAAAACGATGCTGATACTGGCACTGATACTGACACTAACACACACATTGACACTGACACTTGACATTGACACAGACACTGATACTGACTCTGACACTTGATACTGACATAGACACTGATACTGACAAGAACACGGACATTGACACTAATACCATCATTGGCACTGACAACGATGCTGATACTGACACTGATACTGACACTAACACACACATTGACACTGACACAGACGCTTGATACTGACACTGATACTGACTCTGACTCGTCATACTGACACTACCACTTGATACTGATGCCGATACTGACTCTGACTCTTCATACTGACTCTGACTCTTGATACTGACACTGATACTGACACTGACACTGACACTGATACTGACACTGACACTGATACTGACACTGATACTGACACTGATACTGACACTGATACTGTTGTTGACACTCAAACTCATACCGATTGATAGTGACACTGACACTGATACTGACACTGACACTGACACTGATACTGACACTGATACTGACACTGATACTGTTGTTGACACTCAAACTCATACCGATTGATAGTGACACTGACACTAATACTGACACTGGCATCGACACTGATGCTGACACAGATACTGATACTGACACACACTCATGCTGATCACATAGTGACATAATCACAGTAAAGGCACAAAGTTATGAAACCTCCCGTTGTGTTAGTGGCATGTTTAGCATGCTTTAATGTGTTCTGAGTTCATATGCAGGATCTGTTTTGTGTCAGTGAACACACACGTTTTGTTTCCGTGTGCTGCACACAAATGAACACATGACTAAAATCACAAAAACACAAAACTAAAATCATACTTTTACAAATTAGAATTTTTAATCTGTATTATATGAGATTTCCAGAGAAATATGATATTTCTTTGTGCTTTGTTTGCACAGCTGATGAAGGACTTTATTTTATTTGTGTGCTACTTTAAATTTTTCCTCCATCCAGTGACCTTACTGAGTGCTGTGAATAAGTAAGCGTGGAGTGATTTGGTACAAGTGCTGTGTGTAAGTAAGCATGGCAGTCAGTGGAGTGAATTCGGACAAGTGCTGTATGTAAATAAGCATGTCGGTCAGGGCAGTGATTTGAAACGAGTGCTGTGTGAGCTGCATTGAGTGTAATGAGTTACATATTCAGAATGTGAGGAATGCAGTAAATTGTTTCGTTAACCGGAGAAGTGGATTACGTTCTGTTATCCTGCCTGTATCTGGGGTCAGTCTGTTGTTCTGCTGTCTAACTGTGAGAGTGAGTGTGCTCTATAATGTTATCTGATTATGTATGGTATGGGTTTTAATAAGATGGTTGTTGCTATTGGTTAATTGGACTACTTGTTACTAATTATGGAGTGTTTGTTATCAATCAAGCCAAATGGTCATGCCATGATGCATTAATATTTGAAATTTGAGTTTTGTGCAATGTTTTTGCATGCATTGACGAACAGAAAACGTTTTGTATTTTTGTAACTTCATGTCCTGTTGAGGTAAGCTTTTTTGCAATGCTTGGCTTTTTTTGGATTTGATTCAGTTTTGATTGTGAGTTTTTTTGTTGTTGTTGTTGGAGCTTGTGTGTGTTTTGCCATAGCACCAGACTTGTGTAAGTGGTGTGGGCAAACGATGGAAGGTTCATTTGTAGATATAATTATAATGTAATTTTATGTTTAATTTTTTTAGTAAATTTACCATTAAGATGACCCTATGACTCATAACTTCTCTTTCTCTCTCTCTCTCTCTCTCTCTCTCTCTCTCTCTCTCTGCAGGAGACATCACACAGAAGGGCTATGAGAAGAAAAGAGGAAAGCTGCTAGCACCTTACATACCGCAGATTCAAGGTAAATCCTTCATTCGCACTTCAGCAGCTCTGCTCTTTAACCTTGCTTCATGATTTGTCAGAAGTGCTTTGGAGTGCCACTCAGAACAAACTCCTGAAATGTTCCTGAAGTGGTTCACAGCAACCAGTGTGCAAGCGGTTTATCACAAATATGAGATGGAGTGGTATATAGGCAGAAGTGTGTTTTGCTGTTCAAACCAAATTTAGACGTAGCTGAGGATTTTGCAGTTTTCAGTCTGATCTCATCTGAGCAAAATTATACAGATTTTCACCATCTTGATAGTGTTTGGCAAAATACTTTAAAAATGTGGCTACATACTATAAGCCAGTGTAGTCACACTACACTAAAGCAGGCGTGGACAAATCATAAATCTATTAACTAGCCCGCAAGGCAAGTAAAAGCTCCAGTTTGATGCCAGTGTCATGTTTTGATTGCGCAGAAAATTAATTGAGGCTCTAAAAAGTAGTAGCTAATGTAATGTAATAACATTTGGCCATCTACTTAGCTAAAGAGCATTAATACAGTCTAGTGTAAACGAATGAGTTTATATTCATTATTCTCTTCTAACAAAGTTTTTAATGTTTGTGTCCTTGATAAAATTTTGCCGAGTTCTTGGCGACTATTTTGGCTCAGAGCTGGCTGTGATTTTCTGTCACATAAAATTATTATTTGAGTCTGGCTAGTGGTTCTTTCATTCTCTCTCGACATGTTTAACTGTGAGGGGTGTGTGAGGTGAGATTGCGAAAGTCAAAACAAAAATACTGGCTGTTCATCCCTGACTAAAGGCGCCGTAAAGCTACATTTACAACTGACTGACTAATTACAAATAATTAAACGGAGTTACCATTGCACAGTTAACAAATATTTTGGTCAAATCTGCCTAAACCTTGACTGCATAATAATGTTGACTTGAAACAGGAAATTGCCTCCAATCAAAATACAAAATAACAAAAACGAAATACGAAATGTGCAACTTGATGAATTAAAATTAATGTATCGTGCTACTCTGCTACTCAGTTGAAAAGGAGCAATTCCAACACCTCTCTACTGGGAAATTTAAACTAATACTGTAGATGCACTGCATGGAGACACTTTAATGCATTTATTTTGTCCTTTGTCCTTACCACCTTCATACATCACTACTTTGCTCTCGAATGTGCTCTTTCGACTTTCTGAAGGCTTCCGAAGCCTGTTTGTAAGGACACGTACACCAGGCATTAATGCTCAGTTCAAGCACAGGTTGTATCTCTCATTCTTTACAAATCGTTTCTCCGACCTTGAGGTGAGAACGGAGAGAATCGCGAGGTTTACTGCGGCAATGTGTCACTGCTGTAATTTCATTAAGGCCTAGTGCCTGACTCTGTCGCATACACTTCACGTTAATGGAACCTGGCCTCTCTCCCTCTCTCTCTTTCTCTCTCTCTCTGCTTCTTTCTCTCTTATTCTGTTGGAGGATGAGAACAGATGTTATCTGCATCGCAGAGCAGAAATCAGTGATGAGTCAGATTATTAATGATGTGTGGACAGAGATGCATTTACGGGACTCTATTATACCAAATTCATCTCTTCAGCTCATTATGCAGCCACTGAGGAGTGCGGTAAAAGCACGTTAGAGCAGAGAAACACACTGACTTTAAAACTTGGGGTCCTCAGCCTGTTACTAAAATCTTACTATTCTCAGTTTCAGTACACACTTCATCCTGGGCATTTTAGCATAGCCAGTCCTTCTGCTGGCAAGGTTTTGGGCGTGGGAGGAAAAACAGGAGAACCGGAAGCAACCCCAGGCGAACATAGGGAGAACGGGAAACTCCACACACAGTAACATGAGCTCAGGAATAATATTATAAGCTGTGCCTTTTCGGTTAGAAATGTGTGAGGGCTGGTACCTTCAAGGACATTGTTTTTTTTTAAATATATATATATATATATATATACCTTTAGTTAGAGGACCTAGAAGATATTTTAATGTTTAAAGTGTACATTTAAAACTTTATTAAGGCTCCTTAAAGGAAGAGATGTACACAAGGACTCAAATGTCCACTGGTTCCCTCTCACCTCGAATATAGTCACTCAGTCTGCTGGCTGAAGTTTGCTTCTTTAGTTTAGAACTGAAAATGCAAGGCTAATGTTGCTAATAAGTCATAGAAGCCTGTCTCACCCAAAACCCGATCTTTTTCAGAAATATCTGCCTCAACCTACACCC
>NC_069714.1:25482229-25502229 GCF_027358585.1 Pangasianodon hypophthalmus | reverse complement strand
ATTATTGATATTCACTGGTGTGTAAAGTAGAATGTTGGTATTTAACGGTGAATGCTGGCGTTCACTGATTCAAGGAGAATGTTGGTATTTAACGGTGAATGTTCATATTCATTGATGTTTAAAGGAGAATGTAGGTATTTAATGGTTAATGTTGGTATTTACTGGTGTTTGTTGGAGAATGTTGATCTTTGATGGTGAATATTGGTATTTGTTGGTGTTTGTTGGAGAATGTTGGTATTTAATGGTGAATGTTGGTATTTGTTGGTGTTTGTTGGAGAATGTTGGTATTTAATGGTGAATATTGGTATTTGTTGGTGTTTGTTGGAGAATGTTGGTATTTAATGGTGAATGTTGGTATTTGTTGGTGTTTGTTGGAGAATGTTGGTATTTAATGGTGAATATTGGTATTTGTTGGTGTTTGTTGGAGAATGTTGGTATTTAACTCCTACACTCCTGAGCTGCCGGTGATCCAGACCCCCCTACGCTCTGGACCAGATGAGCATCACTCCTGAGCTGCTGGTGATCCAGACCTCCCCCCCCTTCACTCTGGACCTGTCCACCGGCAATGCTTCACACTGCCACGAAGACGCTTCAGCTGTTTTCTATGGACTACACAAACGCACATTGTACACACACACACGCACACTACAGTGTAAACCCATATGAGGATGGGTTCTCTGTTGGTTCCTCTCAAGGTTTCTTCCTATCACCATCTCAGGGAGTTTTTCCTTGCCACCGTCGCCCTGCTTGCTCATCAGAGACGTCACACACACACACTTCACTTTACTTTTGTTTGTGTAAAGCTGCTTTGAGACAATGACCTTTGTAAAAAAGCGCTATACAAATAAAAATGAGTTGAATTGAATTGAATATTTAATGGAAAATGTCAGTATTCACGGAATGTTGGTATTTAATGGAGAATGTTGTTATTTATTGGTGTTTGTTGGAGAATGTTGATCTTGATGGTGAATGTTGGTATTTGTTGATGTTTAAAGGAGAATGTTGATATTTAATGGAAAATGTCGGTATTCATTGATGTTTAAAGGAGAATGTTATGTTGGTATTTGTTGGTGTTTGTTGGAGAATGTTGGTATTTAATGGTGAATGTTGGTATTTGTTGATGTTTAAAGGAGAATGTTGGTATTTAATGGAGAATGTTGTTATTTATTGGTGTTTGTTGGAGAATCTTGGTATTTAATGGTGAATGTTGGTATTTGTTGATGTTTAAAGGAGAATGTTGATATTTAATGGAAAATGTCGGTATTCATTGATGTTTAAAGGAGAATGTTGGTATTTAATGGAGAATGTTGGTATTCATTGACCTTTAAAGTAGAATGTTGGCATTTAATGGAGAATATTGGTATTCATTGATGTTTGATTTTCTGTTGTTTGCATTTGGTAGTGAATGTTGATATTTTTAGTGTTTATTGGAGAATATAGGTGCCTGATGGATAATATTTGTATGTAATGAAGACTGGTGGTTGTTGACTTTAACAGATAATACTGGTGTTTGTTTTGCCATTTGTTAGAGAATGTCAGTGTTTGATATTCAATTCATTTGACAATAATGGAACATTCTGGTGTTGATGACTGTTAGTATTTCATGGTATTCGATGAAGAATACTGGTGTTTGTTGTTGTGTGTTGGAAAATATTGGTGTTTGAATAATGTTAATAATGTTAATGTTGCTCAGCTTCAAAGGGAAACAGTAAGACTCTATGCTTGCAGTTTCAGGTGTAAGCACTGGGGTTGGCAAGCTAAAAGCACAAATGAAAATCTAGTAGCACGACTGAAAACATGTTTAATTATTCACAGTTAACTATTACATTATATAAGCGAGCCAAATGTGACAGAGGCTGTCCCTTTTCAGATAAGCTAACGCTGGAGCTAAACAGCAGTAAATGGCGAGATGGACTCATTGTCTTCACGTGAGGTTTTAAATTTTAATGATCAGCTTTTACCATTTCCCCTTAGAAAGACAGGAAAAGAGTTGCTAAGAGAAGAGGTGCCATGCAGGTTAAAAGCAGCTGCATGCTTTGTGTTAATTACTGACTAAATATGAGCACAGCTTTGTGAATATGCTGATGGTAATTGGAACTTTGGATTGCATAATAGTGTTTTTCCAGGAACTCAGATTCTTCGTAAATCTGCCCACTTTGTTGAATTAGGCACGCATCTAAATTCACGGGTCAGAAATTAGTTGTTAACTTCCCTTTTCTCACAGTGAGTTGGTGATGTAAACAAGCCAACCTGCAGAGCTTAGCAGAGTCATGCTGAGTGTTTTTTCAGAGAAAGATGGAAGAGCCCTGAGATCTTATTTCATGGTTGCATTCGGTCCCTCATATCCCTCCCTCTATAATTTGATTTGTGAAAAGTGACCCTTTCCAAATTTTTGGTTAATTGATGTGATAAGTAGAACTGAACCATGTGAAAAGCCATACATTTTTAAACCAGTGTCACCAGAGTGGACATCTTTCTGCATTACTCTGAGTAATAAACAAAATAATATAATCTTTAATTATCTTTGTCAGTTATATCTTGTACAATTTTCATAACTCCCAGACACAGGAAATCACACAATCACCCCATGTTAAAAACACCCCACTCACTCCTAATTAAGACATTGAGCAATGTATTGAAAGAATGCCTTAATGATTTATAGCTAGCAACTTCTCACTTTATTACTCTTTTCTAAGCTTCAGTGATATATGTGACCTTCCCTGAGTCTACTGAAAGAGTTTAGGTCTTGAAAAGTCTCCTTTACCCCCAGTGAATGGTGTTCTGTATTAGCATTGCAGGCTTGAGCACTATTCAGCAGGTTTTCCTTGCCAGGGCATTTGGGCTCAACGGTGGGATGGTTGCTAGGAGACGTCTAGAAAGAGGCTAAATGATTCCTTGTGGAAATATTTTTGGCTCTCTAGGAAGAAAGGGTTAATCCCGCTGGGTTAGCAAAGATCTGATGAAACATTTTCAAGCATAGCTCAGGTTGCTAAAATCAGACCTGTATATTTTGTCTGTGCACCGCTAGAATGAAGGGCATCTATAGGTTGGGTTTGCTGAATGTAGCAGATGGTCTAATGGAGAGTTCAGGCTTAACGGAGGTGGAAATGACAAAGTAAAATTTAAAATAAAGTAAGTAAAGTAAAATAAGTGGCAAATGCAGTGCAAACCAAGGGGTGTGATCTGTACTTGTACCTGTATCTGAAATCTGTATTTGGACCTGTATCTGAAATATAAATAGTATCTCTAAATAGTATCTGTATCTGTATTTGGCTTTAAAGTGGGAGGGCCTAAACCAGAAAGGGCTTTTTTATGAGTTAATTATGAACCCTACCACTATGCTCCTGGAAATTCTGGAAAACCCAGAAAAAGTGAAAGTAATGAAGCAGAAATGCCAGTGCTGTCAGCATGCTGTGTTCCTGACAGTTCCTCAATCTCAGCTACATCACTCAAGTTCAGAAGTGGTCTCAGTGAGAGATGGACTATTTTTAAAATCCTGTTCGCACAGTTATTAATTATTCTTGCATCTGCCCATGATATACCAACAACTTTAGTTGGCTAGACTTCCCAAAATATAAACAAACTAACCTAATCTACACTAAGGATGAATGAATGAACTCTGTAAATGCATCGTTCAGTGCTGCATGTCCATGTTAATGAACGTGGACTATTTTGTTGCGACCCATGGGATCCAATAAGGGTACATCCCTAATAGTTGGTATACAACAATTATGTGATTGTCCTTCAAATGGTAAAAAACCCAACACACAAGTGAAGTGGTATGATGTCCATTTCTACAAGTATCTGTCTGATATTACCTACATTTTGGGGGTTTTTTTTCTAGCCAGTTTGTATTGTGATTAGTGCAATAACCATGTTAGCTAACTCTTGAGAGATTATCTGGGGAATAAGCTAGCTGTCGTGATCTAGCATTAGTTATTTGTTTGCCATATTCCTTGAGTTTGACAGCTGCAAGGTGCAATAATTTATGCCAGTCTTCTTAGTGCTGATGTAGAGGACTACATTTACTTTCATACAGTTTCATAAATAATTACATTACTTTCATAAATAAATAATTTATATACTTTTACCACTTATGACTCTAAAAGCCAGTAACTATTTTTTTTCTGTGCATTCTATTTAATGGATTTCCATTGCCAGGGCACATGAGGTTAAAGTTCAGAAAGAAATGGCCACCCAGAAACTGACTTGGAAATGAGATAAATGGCCTGATGTGGCTTTGGCCTTTGGGGGAAACATTAGCATCACCTTGATAGCCAAGATGAAGTGTTTCTAATGTTTTAACATGCAGATTAGATAAGACATTTGGCCTTTTACACCTTCTTCATTTAGCACTTTACATTTAGATAAAGAGATATTTATAGCTTGGTTTTCTGAAACTAGTAGTGTAGCCACTGCTCCATAACAGTTTTTACCCTGTGATTTATATATATTATATATATATTTATAGCAAAGCAGTATACAGCACTGTGCAAATGTCTTAGGTACATGTAATTCTATAGTGGTTTTAAAAAAAACTTTCTAAATATCAATAAATTACTATAACGTACAGCCAAAAAAATGTAAGCACAATCCCAAACAGTGTCGCTGATTGTTTTATTTCAAGTTCTCTATTATTTTATAAGTTACTGGCTATATCCTATTATTTTTTAAATTGTTATTATTCCTGCAATACTCTTCTACTCTTGTGTTTTTATGCTTACGTTTTATTATTATTATTTTATGGAAATTAAATTTGCTCCTTTATAGTGATAATGTGTATTAAGTAGATTTAGACTGAGATAATATAGAAATAATCTAAGATTAAATATGTATTTAAAAAAAAAATAGGCTGCCTAAGACTTTCACACATTATTGTATACAGGTTTGTTATAATTTTTTTTTTCTTAGTCGATATTGTAATAGTAAACTGTTATAGTAAACCTACCTCTCCAGCAATTGTCATAATTTTGGTAAGTATGCTACTCCAGCCAGAATTTCTCACTTATATTCCAGCTTTTTTCCCGGAAAACACCATGCATCACCATGGTCAGTAAACATAAAACGTGGCGAGCTGTGGTTTCTCTTTCTTCTTGAAGTTCATGGGATTGCATAACAGTCCTGCAGTATGACTCATCATATTGTAAAAGGTGAAGGGAATAAATTTAGAGGATTGAGGAACCGTCTTGACCTTGTGTGCCCTGTCATTTGAGGTTTTAGCTAAAGGATGTTTGAGATGTTTCAGTGGCCCGTAGCAGCACTTATCCTCACATTGCCTCAGAAGGCTGACCACAGTCTCGGCTGCTTCTGCGTCTGGTGATGTCATTTTTCTGTGGTGGGCTTTGCTGCTCATTTTGTGTGGGTGAGCGTACGCCCTATGTTTAGCCACTTTGGTTTTTCAAATTTGCCTGGTCAGTCTGGTTTAGTGATATACATTGTTTTCTGTATATTTTTAATTGCGATTTCCCAAATGTCTGTGGTTATAAATTGAGATGTATCCCAAATGTTAGTCTCTGTCAAAAGACTTCTTACTAATAAATAGCAGTGGTTGAAGATAGAATGTCTCATTTAGGCCAGTTTACCATATAAGATACTGCTTTTGAAAAGAGAAAGTTATATTGCTTTTTGTATCCCCTTTAGTAGCTAGCTAATAACTCTCTGTTTTGCTAACAGTCGAGAGTTAGCTGACTGGCTAGTCAACAATATCTAGTCAACAATATCAGTAGATTGACTGATATCAGTATCAGTAGTAAGAGTTATTATCTGTAGAATACACTGCGCTAAAGGCTGACAGAAAACAGACAATAAACACGTGAAATGGAGATATATGTTAAAGATAACATAACTAACTTCTCACTTCAGCTCATTAAACTGCTATTTAAATTTATAAACCTACATGGCAGTTGTAACCATTTCTCAGTGTTAACACTCACATTTGCTTTCAGGACTTTTCTTAAAATTGCTGACATTCTAGATGGCAATTCTAGTATTTGGGTGTTACAGTGTTAATCTTGTATCATTCTTGTATAGCAGTTTGTTTAAAGAACAAATTCCAAGTCATTATGTATTTATGAAAACCATAATGGCACTTGTGAAGGAGCTAATTTTATTTCGTAGCCTCTCTCCTGGAAGCAGTTAAATTATAGTGTACAGACACCTATTATCGACCTGTGTATCGACCTTTCCTGACATTTTTCAAGGATTAGCTTGTAACCCTTTGTAACAATCGTGTCTCATAAGCAAGAGGTTTAACACAAATTGCAACAAACACAATACAAACATCCAAAAGCAGTAAGACAGGCAATTAAAACCAGAATTAGTCAGGTACAAGAAGTCGAAAGGGTAATCCAAAGACAAATTCAAAGAACAGCAAGTGTTCAAAACAGTCAGCAATAACAAGGCTTAATCAAACACAGGGAATGGCAAGACTTCACAATGAATGATTGTCTATGAAGTGCTTATATACATTAAAATCAGGAAGTAAACAGGAAGTGGATGTTAGATGATGTGTAAGTATTCTGTTGAATGTGGCCTCTAGCTGCGAGGAGAAGAAATGTCTTGAGTCCTTGTTACATCATTAAATTAAAATAGCTGTCCATTAACATTGCAAGTTTGTTCATTCATTCATTCTTTCATTCATCTTCAGTAATCATTTTATCCTGATAAGGGTCAAGTTGGATCCAGAGGCTATCCTGGGAATACTAGGCACGAGGCAGAAATGTTTTTGGGAGGTGGGAGGAAACCAGAGAACCCAAAGGAAACCTGCTTGAACACAGGAAGAACATGCGAAGCTCCTCACAGACAGGAACTCAGGATCAACCTGAGGACCCTGGAGCTATGAGGCAGTTTCAAGTTATACTTTTATATTTACTTGTTTATTGATTTTGACTGCAATGCAAAATTTATGCAATGCAATGCAATGCATATCTATCCATATTTGTTTTTTTTATTCTGCCAAGTCAGTTTGCTTTTGGCTGTTAATAGCCATGCCGATTAACCTAAGATGTTTATTAAACTAAAGGGGACCTAGAAGGATCATTATTTGTATGCAATATGGTATAGGTATGATGATGTGTTAACAATACAGACACTATTAGACTTGTAAAGAGTTCAAAAAACATGCACACCAAAAGTCTGAGACCACATTAAAAATTTGGGATTTTTTTTTTCATGTAAAATTCGAAATAAACAGAATTAAAAAATTTTAAACAAAGAAAGTTAAAACAAGTATTCAATATCTTGGATATTTGATATTCAAGATTCTGCACTATTTCTAGGTCCCTATTTAAATGTAAGCAAATGTGTGATATTGAGCATGTTAACTACTTTGTACAAACGCTCAGATTTTCCTCATGTCTAATCTCTACTACTTGAAGCATGTATTATATTCAGACGATACTCGGATGGATTTGATCTAAAACGGATCGTAATGTTTTGCACAAACTTGTGGAGTCCATGCCAGCTCAAGTGCACATTGTCATTAAAGCAAAAAGGGAACGTACCAAATACTAAGAAACTTCATGTAAATATTTCACAGATTCTACTTTTCACTCATGTTGTTGTCAGTAATTTAATTTGTAATGAAAATTGTTGTATTAAATTAGAAAAGAATGCAAAATAGAAGCATTTTGCTACTTTTGGACCTCGCTGTATGTATTCAATAAGTACTAAAGCCTTTGAAACTTATGATTAAGTAAAATTATTATTAAACCATACAGTATATACAGTAGGGTTATGTGTTAAGTGCTAAATCTCCTACTGTTCATCGTCCAACTGGATTAAGTGTCTACAGTAGGTGTCTTGTTATTATATTTATGCAGTTAATTCACTCAGGACTTTACCTTGCTTTAAAGACCCATTACTCATCTGCTAATGAGCTGACGGGCTGAACTGAAGATGAAAAAACTTTAATGATCTTCAGATTTATGATATCCAATTTTCTTTTTTCTGGACAGACAAAATAATCTGGAGAACTGAAACCCTACGTATGCAGGCTAGGTTTAGGAACCACTGGTCAGTTGATATTTGTAACTGTATACGCTGATTTTCTGCAGCTCGGCGAGTTTGAGTGGCTTCTTCTTCATCCATGCTGGGATTTATGAGCCTCTGGAGTTCTGCACTGCTGCACTACGTCAGCATGGAGGAGCTTTAGCTCCAGCACTACGGCGCTCTTTCTGACATGTTCAGTGAGGTAGATTGATTGGAGGATGTCAAGCTGCTTGTGATAGAGGAAAGGAGTGAGGAGATAGTGGAGATTTCTAGTGTGCAGTCAAGACTGAGATCAAGATGTCGTAAAAGTTGCTTGAGGTTAGGTTTATCAGAATTGCACTTGGGCTGTGTAGCGTCAGTTGCATTTAAAACGGAGTAGCACAGACTGAACTTCGCTCTCATTTTACAATTATGTTAGAAATATTTCATACAGATGGGATCTTTTGAATATAAATACCGAGTCATTCTAGGTTTTTGTCAGCAACATTTTTCAAGGACAATTGCATTTGAAATTTGCCATGATCAATGGTTTCTTGTCTCTGATGTCTGGTGTGAATA
Organism: Pangasianodon hypophthalmus; assembly: GCF_027358585.1. NCBI lineage: Eukaryota > Metazoa > Chordata > Actinopteri > Siluriformes > Pangasiidae > Pangasianodon > Pangasianodon hypophthalmus. The sequence goes on along the minus strand of NC_069714.1, from coordinate 25,493,682 downwards.
AATTTCCCAAACAAAACTTTCCACTACATTCAACTTTGCTTAAAACTCGGTGTATTTTACCTGGATACCATAAAGACTTGAATTCCCCACAAAAAGTTTATGCTTGTATGTCACCTATACCTTCTATGAACTGCTGCTGTAATCATACAGACAGTCCTAAGCTTATACCAGGACACCTATTCACAGTATGATCATACTGAATATTCTGTATCCTTTGAACACACTGTGTGTTACTGCTTGCCTTTTCTGTGTATGACTGTATACTGTAATGATTTATAATTACATTACCTAAATTCGATTGGTTCTCATTTTGAGTCTTGTTCCTCTCAAGGTTTCTTACTCATGTCTTCTCAGGGAGTTTTTCCTTGCCATTGCTGCATAAATATGTAAAAATATTTTCAGATTATTTTCTGGCAAATACAGTCCATGATACAGTAAAGCTACAGTAAACTAGCAAAATGCACACACTTTGCAATTAAAAATGCCTTGACTGAAGGAACATGTAATAGATAACTGACATTATTAAGCTTCAGCATTAATCTGCTATAAGTAACAAAGTAGCTAACACTTGTATTGATGTGTTTTAAATAATAAGCCAATTAAGCTGAATAATCAGCACCTGCATTAAACAATGTTCATACCATCAGTGGATAAATTGAAGCCGTGAGCGACAATGAGCAACATGAACAACATCTTAATGAACACCTGGCAAAAATAAGAACTGGTACTAGAGCAAGTTCCAATATTTACACACGAAGACCAGAGTTCAGTAAATTATCATTATTTAATATAATTTAATTGCATTTTTGCTCATTTATGTGGACCTATTATTAGTCATGCAGTGAATAAACATTAACCAATGCAGGTGTATTTAGATAACATTTAAACAAACATCATTAATACACGTGTTAACTTACTTTGCTACTTTATTAACATTACTTATGGCTGATTAATGCTGACGATTGTTTGGGAGCTTTAATGTAAGGCTTTAACTATTTAACATGTTTGTTAAATGGAAAAGGAACACATTTCTCTATAAAGCTGCAGACATGGAGAAGTGAAGATCTTCATAGACATGTGCTTTAGATTGTAACTCTGTTTGTCTCATGTTTCCTGCAGGTGTAGACCCTTCTCTGCAGACAGATCCCCGAATCCCAGCATCCTCTCAGGCAGCTCCTCTCGCTTCCAAACAGAACAAACCCAGAGCAGCCAACTCACGGGACGAGCGTTTCAGATCTGGTATACACACCCACTCTCTCTCTCTCTCTCTCTCTCTCTCTCACACACACACACACACACATATTTATAATACTATCCTTGTGACCACCATTGTCCTAAATATACCTAAATTTAACCCAAACCTTAACCTCAGTACACAAATTTTGTTTTTTTTGGGCAGGACCAGCTAACTGTCCCTGCAAGATCAACTTCCTCTGTTTGGATCATATCATATGTTTTTCCACTGACATTTGCTGCCTTAGCTGTTAAAAGAATACTTCAGCCCAAAATGCTGACATGGCTAATAATAAATGAATGGAATGAAAAGAACAGACACTGGCGCTTGTTAACACTTCATAAATGAGACCATGCTAACGGCAGACTTTCAGTCTTCATGCGTATTATTAAATGCCAAGCTGTCTACCAGAGTGAGCCTTCTAGCACTGCTAATGATGCCAAACCCACAAAAATGATGGCTAATACAGCTTCACATCACAGACTGTGTGGCATGGAGAGTGTGTTTTGTGTGTTTGGGATTTTAGACACTAGATACAGCAGATTTTACTGAAGTCATTAAAGGTCAGAGATGAAAAGTGATCACATTAAATATGGAAACTTTGTAATAGTAGGCCACAAAGATACTTAACAATGATTGGTGTCTGCTCTGCTTTTATGTGTGTGTGTGTGTGTGTGTGTCTGCAGACCTGCACACGGAAGCAGTGCAAGCAGCTTTAGCAAAATACAAAGAGAGAAAAATGCCAATGCCCTCAAAGAGACGATCTGTTCTCGTCCAGTCCTCAGTGGAAGCGTGCACACCGCCTGGTAAGTAAAACATTCATTCATTTATTCATTTCATTCGTTCATCTTCAGTAATCACTTTATCCTAGTCAAGGTTGCGTATCGCAGGAGCATGCCATGAGTTGGGAATACATCCTGGATGGGACACCAGTTCATCGCAGGGCACCACACACACCACACACACACACACATTCACACACTCATTCACACCTAGGGGCAATTTAGCATAGATAATCCACCAGCTGGTATGTTTTTGGAGGTGGGAGGAAACCTACAAGAGTTTGGAGAGAACATGCAAAACTCCAGACAGTAATCTGAGCTCTATCTGAGGATTGAACCAGGAAACCTGGATAAGTCGTAGCCTAAATTAAAAACGTTTCCATTTCCTTTTCGTAAAACAGTAGAGCTGTATATTACTGGCAGAAAAGCTAAATGTTTGGTCAAAACCTGACGTTTCTGCTATTTAGCCACAGTGACATCCAGTGGGTTTTCCCAGACCTCTACACATGCAGTACACAGTATGTGTATATAATTGTCACACATGAATAAAGATATTTCTGTGTGTGTGTGGGTAAAATATGTACTATATACATGGATATTTTCTTTTTGTTTGATTAGCCCATTTTTCTCCACAAAAATGATCTTTATTATCATCTTTATTATCATCTTTATTATTTTCTTGCTTCTTTTATTTTACTTAATGCTTTAGCAACAGGTGTTAATTACAATTCATGCCAATAAAGACATCTGAATTTGAATTTTAATTTATGATAGAGAGAGAGAGAGAGAGAGATGGAATGTTAGAGCGTTTTTTCCTTCATAACATGCATCATCAACCATTACATACTTCAATCTGCTGCTCACAAAATTGCAGCTGTTTATGCTCAGAGGAGAGCAGTAAGGTCCTAATCTGTATTCATAACTTAACACACACCCACACGGTGCTCAGAAGTAAAGTTAAACCATCCTCCTTACCCGATGAGAGGATGTCCTGCTATAAACTCCCAGCCTAGAGTAGCTGCAGAGTCTGTAGGAAACAAACTCACATCTTCTCAGCTTTCTCAATCTTCTAAACTAATTGCTCCACTCGGGACAAGAAGGTGTTCTGGATGACCTCCATGGTTACGGCTCAGATGTCTAATAATCATTAAACTGCACAAAGAGCGTGTGAAGTTTTATGAATAATGATCTCTTTTTGTATCTGTATTCCCAAGCTAACAGCCCACACTTGTTATGTAACTCTGCCTATAGAGATGATTGCATTCTCTTTCTGACTTACTGGCCTCCAGGCTGTATCTGGATCTGAATGTTATGTTAATGTGAGTCTCCTTAATTCATCAAATGCAAAATTCTTCCCAATGCTGATCATTTTAGCCATTTGCAAGGCTCAGGATCATGTCACTGGATGTGTTTCATTTACATGTGTTTATATGGTGGAGGCTTTTATTCAAAGAGACTTAGTCAGAGCACAGAGCTGAGCATATAGGAGCATAAATAGCTTGTGTAGGTTCAGCTTTGCAGTCACAGATGAAGCCCATGTATTTACAGTAGTGAGGCAGTACATTTGGTATCAGAAGAAAAAAAATCTAGATTTACATCTATACAGCTTGTATCAACCGCTCAGTGTATTATGTAAGAGGTACCAATAGGTTTTTAAGTAAAAAGTAAAATTTTTAAGTAAAAATGAGCATTAAAACATTTCCTTTTTCACAGTTCATCTAGAATATACAGTGTGCTGCCTACGTATAATACCTAAAGAAATTTAAATCTGAGTTTAAAGTAGTGGAGCAGCAGGACTTTACAGTAAAACTAAACCCTGGATGAAATGCAGTCCTGATTATTTGTATACAAGGTGTATCTGGGATAAAATACTGTATAAATGAAAACATAAATGATCATTATTTAGTCAGGACAAGCTTTCCTGAGGTTAAATGGATTAAATTGGGAAAGAAAAAAATGTGATATCAATCCTACAGTGCTGTATATAATATGTGATTACGTCTTTGTTAGATTGTAATATACGGTGGCCTGGAGGCCCTCATCATGCTCTGGTCTTTATTTAATGAGCTAAAGAGCAGCATTAAGCTGATCTTTTCTCTCTTGGGTCTTGGGATAATGGCACCCAAAGAAGGGATAGCCGGATTAATGGTTCAAAGGTTAAAGTTGACTCATTCAGATACCTCATTGGGGATTGGATCATGGCCCACTGATTCCATTGTTCTTTGAAAAGTGATATGCACACATGGTTTAAACAGGCTGGTTATCCCACAAGTGGTCTCTGTGTGAATCTGGCCTCCTTCACGACTGTAATTATCAGACCTCATGGAGTAAACGGCGTCCTGTAGGTTGCTTTAGGGTTTAGACAGAATGAAGCATCTGCTGATAATCACTTATAGGATTATATTGTGATGTTCAACCTGCACAATACTGTTAATATCGCTGCTGTAAAATCACGTCACTACACAAGGACAGTTTTTTGTACAGTCCCTTATTTGGGACATATTTGAAGTTATTTCATGTGGTGATATATGTATAGGTATATAGGCCAGTTACGTTTATGAAAATAATTATATAGAGAGAGTATGTATAGTGTATAAGGCCATATTTGAAATTTCATATGAACACTGACAGTATATTTTTTTTAATATGCAAAAAAAAACCAACAAACAAAAACAATAGTAACAACATGTGATTGAAAAGATAGAAACAACATGTGATGCATTTAATATTGCATGCCATTTATTGTGCCCTTGAAATGAAAGAAAAATACTATTCCACTGCTTCATTTCTGCTGTTGCCTCCTGGCTCTTCTGTGTATATTTATGCTTCTTATGACAATAAGTTCACTTGTAGCATTGTCTTGAATACTGTCTGCTCCCTACCTGCTGTAATTACACATTACACAGAGTTTAATGAGGAAAAGCAGTCGGGTTTCTTGAGTCTGTTTAGACTTATATAAAATATTGGGTAAGACATGTTCAGATAAAACTGCTTCTCCTCTCCAGCTGTGTGTTGATCGATATGAGGTTTGTAATTTGCAGGATGCATGCTGCACTGATCTCTGTGTGTGTTATTAATAGTACCATTAGTGTTAAACAAATCCTGTCTGATTTGCAGGCTCATCGAGAATCCATCTCTTTCCCTCTCTGTCATTGCCTCTAATTGTCTCTCTCTGCTCCTAATATCAAGCTTAATTTAATTCAGTTCAGCTTAGTTGAAATTGTACTGAGCTTTTTGGCCTGAATGTTTTGCATATACTGTAAAGCACTTTGTTGAGAATCAGAATCAGTTTAATTGCCATGTATGTTACACATACTAGGGATTTTTCTTGGTGAGTGATTAGAAATGATCAAAATTGAAACTCAGAGTTTCTACAAGTGTTTATTACAAAAAATCACTGTTCTGTCACTTCTGTTGTAGTGTTTGCTGTTCAAAAAACTCTACAAGTTTTCTAAAAAATGCCAAGACTTTTGAACATACATGGATCTGCACATCATACCACCATCCCTGATATCACTAAAGTTGGCTAACATACATAGCTAGTCCGCTAGTTAAGTGCTAGTAAAATAGCTCACATTTTTCACAGATAAACACAAATGGGATTTTCATATCATAGGCTTGGTTCATGCTCTCCTATTTATTTTTACAATCACTACTTTATATTTACAATCACTTGTGTCCATCACTAACATCAACTAAGTTATCTTGCAGACTAGCCTAGCATGCGGCTTCTGTGTGAGATACCATTTCTCCATTTTCTAATCTCGGTTGTGATTGGCTTAAGACCGCAGAGTTTATTTCGTGCCATCATTAGAGACTAAGTTAATAATGCTCCCAGAAGCCGTTTTATTCAGAAGTACTGAAAAAAAAATCTATTTTAAATTGTCATTGTTAGCAAATTTGACCCAAACGCCAATCTATATAATTAAAATTAGCCATTCCAGAGTATTTAGCCATCCAAGAGTAGTTAGCCCTTTGCAAATCATTTATTGTTTATTGAGCTTTGTAAAGAATACTTTCAGAAGAAGAAGAAAAACACAGTATGGGCATTGTGGGGGAAAAAAATCTCACTGTTGTAGTGTGGTAGAGAAAAGAAACAAGACAGGTACAATATCAGTAGCGTCTATTCACAAGTTTATCTCAGGCCCTAAAAACCAAGTACTGGATTAAGACCAAAAAAAACAAGCTGGTGTTTGAGTGTACATAACTGAACAAATGTACTATTGTTAAACGATGGACTATATTTGGACTAAATATAAATTGCCAAACAATTAAAAATGTGGAGTGGACAATTTATGCACCAAGCTGTCCCATCAGATAATGGACAAAAACAAAATGGCTGCCAGTGACAACAGCAGTCTGGAGTGTCTATACTTCTGTCTCTGTTTTAGAACTATAAGTAAAATGTTTGCTATCTAGCTAAGAAAAATATACCGGACATTATCAAATCAGCTTAGAAGTTTTATTTTGGGTCATTGTTTTGTAGCTTGCTACTGTTTTGTGAACTAGAAACAAACCAGATGTAAGTTAAAAATGAGCCCAATGCTAGAATAGTTCATTAACTAGCATTAACCAGCTAATTAATGCAAATAAATCTGAAAAATGCTACTAATGTACAAGTATTACACAAAAATGGACAATGAATTTCCACATTTTCATGTGAGGGGGTCTGAAATATCACTAAGACAGCCACAACAAAATGTTTTACGGAGGAAAAACCGTGTATAAGCTTCTCTTAGCTGCATTAGCTTCGTAGCTTCACTGAAAATTTGAGAAGCAAACTTCAGACACTGAACATGTCTCAAACTATGAGGAGAGATTTTCTTTTGTTTATAGTTTGTATATGCCCTTGTGTATATATTAATGAAAAGTAGAGTGAAAATAAGAAAAGTAAGTGAGGCGTGGTAAATATTCAGCAGTGTATTCCTTCAGAAGCTTTTTCTCTGTCCCAATGATGTTTAAGTCTGCCTCAAATTACAGTGGGCATTCTTCTGTCTCTAACAGGTTCATGCCTGGTTTCTCAAATGAGATTAATGAGACTGATTATGACTGTTGCTTCAGATTGTCATCAATATGATAATGCTAATTAATGTTAATAACATCACAGCATGCCGTAAAAGCAATTAGAAAATTGTATATGGTGTATTTTGGTGTATGTTCTTGTGTTGGTTTTATTTAACCTTTACCAATTGTCTCAAACTATGAGGGGAACTTTCCTTTGTTTATAATTCATATATGCCCTTGTGTATATTTTTTATGAAAAGTAGACTGAAAATAAGAAAAGATAAGAAAAGTAAGTGAGGCGTGGCAAATAGTTTTTTTCTCTGTAGCACTGATGTTTATGGCTGTCTCAAATTACCATGTGCATTCATTCTGTCTCCAACAAGTTCACGCCTGGTTATTAATTGTTTATTAATTTAATTAATAAGACTGATTATGACTGTTGCTTCAGACTGTTATTGTTATGTTAATGCGAATTAATGTTAATAGGTTTGTGACACTAACACACTTTAGCACACACTAAAACAGTAGTAAGCTGTAACACACTTCCAGTACACATTAACACGCTTTTGGACACCTCTTTTTAACCCCATAAAAAGTGTTTTAATCTGCTGAGGAGTGGAAACAGGTTTGTTAGAAGGTCACATATTTGAAACACAGGTACAGTAGATGGGACTGGGTGTGTACAACATCTGTGGCCAGCAGCCACACACAAATAGACTTGTCTCACAGAATTAGTATGAAAAGTGATGTATTAACATAAAAGTGTTTAAAGTTTTCTAATGATTTGTTTTTAGGAAGCCCTATCCTAGGTATTTTTAGATAGATATAGTAGATAGATGGATAAATGAATGGATCAATGGATGGATGGATGGATGGATGGATGAATGGACAAATGAACATAGGCTACATAAATAAAAGACTACATCCACTTCACTACAATTTTCTTTTTCTAAATCACTGCGGAGCTGACTAGCACTGCTACAATATTGATGGCTATGTTAAGTAGCTGGTTAAAGATGCAGGACAAATCTGATGAAAATTAGTTAGATGTTTCCTCTGTTCAAAGCCCTTGATGGTGATGTGACTCTCGCTCCATGCGGGCTGTGGGGGTGCCCAATACAGCACTTTGATCACTGATGTTCGACTAGAAAACACTAAAATATGCATACACTGGGATTCCCAGGACTAATTTAACTGCCTTATAAGTTGGTAGTTTTCATCAGATCTTATCTTCTTGTCTATGTGTGTGTGTGTGTGTGTGTGTGTGTGTGTGTGCTGATGCTGTCTCTCTCATTCCTCACAGATACATCCTCAGCATCAGAGGATGAGGGACGGATGGCGTCATCATCACCGTTCCAGGCACCAAATCCGAATGTGGAACACTGGTTCAACCGTGTCATCCATCACCACTGCTCGTCCACTTCCTCCTCAGCCTCCTCCACTTCATCGTACCCAGGTGGGCGGAGCCAACACAGCACTAACTCCGCCTCAAACTCTGCCACAGCTGCTACTGTTCTGGCTGACGTCATGGCTCACACACAACTCGGTCAGTACCTCAACTGCTTCTGCTGCTGTCTGCCGTTTATAGGCCACGACTTTCCGATTTGCACCCAATGTGTAAAACCTGTGTAATATCTTGTATGCCACGTACACTACACCCTAATTATCCTCTAAGTTCTTGTATGTCCCTACCTTGCACAACAGCATAAATACCCCTACCACCATGCATCACCACATCTTAGAATACAACAGAAATGTTACATAAATATTATACTACACCTCCTATACCTCCTAATAACCCGTTACCCTAATACTTCTAATACCTCTTACTTTACTCCTACATTACACCCAAATCACCAGCCTACACTGTACCCCTTATACCTTTTACATTTTTGTGTGCCCTCTACACTGCATCCTGTACATCACACCCCTACTCTACACCTTTAACACCTAGCACATCCCATATACTTCTTAACCTATTTATTCCACTCGTACACTGAATCCTAAATACCTTTCAACACCCTGTATATATCTTTAATCACCCTGTAGACACCCTACACAACAACCTAACTACCCCTACTCTTTGTATTCTAACTACACTACACCCCTTTTACACCTTCTAGACTCTCTTTGTATTTATATCCTATACACATTATATACCCTACACTACACTGGTAATACGCCTGACACCCACATACATCCCAGGCCACAACTTAATAACCCAACATCCTGTATAGCCCCTATATTACACCCTAAATACCCCCAATACCCTGTATACTGCTTACACTAAACCCTAAATGTCCCCTAACGCCATATATAACAGCATACAACTGAATATATACCCCATAACACTTACACTACTCTTTTATCACCTACACAACTTTTATCCTCCACACTACAACCCTAAGAATCCCTTTCAAACCTGTATACCTCCTGTACTACCCCTTCGTTTCTCCTACACTCAGTATTCCCTCAACGCAACAAATCTAATACCATCCACAACCCATGTACCTCCTAGATTACACCCTGTATATCCCATAACACCCTGTATACATCCTAAAGTACACCCTTCATACCTCATAATACATTTTATACCTAATCTCAATCAATACTAACACCATGTATCCCAGCTAGGATAAAATTTAGGTCTGGTCATAATGAAATCCCCAGTAATTTACATGAAGAAGGATCTGACCAGTTCATCTTACACTAGGTGTAAGGCCTGCTGGTGTACCTGGCCCCAAATGTGCCAGTCTTCAGATATAGTTTTTTGTGTCAATACCAGTGATTTTGTGAACTTTTAGTTTACCAGACTTCCTTTGCAATAAGATCTGAACTCTGAAAGGTGAATCACGCCTCTGGCGTGTGTCTCTTTTGCACCTCGGTGCTCTGAGTTGACTTATCCGTTAAGCTGTGGAGCTTATCACCTTCAGTACTCTCACTGCCAGCTTGTGCCAATCTGCTCCTAGAGTAAAGAGAGACCTCTTGCCTCCTCTGTGGCTTTTTTTTTAATTGGGCCTCATTTTGACATCTTCCTGACAGTTTTCTGAAATGTTCCAGCTGCTTTTGACAAGCTGTGTACTCCTTTTTCCTGTGTGTATACAAAGGCTATCAATTGTCAAAGAGTTTTACTCAGCGTTGCCTTCACCTTCAGCCTACTAAATCTCTATTTATAGAGCTATAAGCTGTGTTTCAAATTGTATACTTATGTAATGATATTCTAGACCATTTTCAGTGTGTCTAGTGAAAAATATTCCAAAATGCTGTACAGTAACAGACTCTGACTGATAAACTATATTATATGGACTATATTTTACGGACCACATTATAGCAGTGTTTATGTTATTTAATAAAATATATGTAGCTGTATATAGGGTCTATATATAGCTATATATATATAGTCTTGTAAAGAAATTCTGTAAAGCAAAAATGCCTTCAGAAGTAATGAAATGCACTATTTCTGCCTATAAAATTGACTATAAGGAGCAGTGAACAGTAATAAATGAACCCAAGTCAGTGTTTGCTGTGCTCCCACTTTGACGTTAAAGCTGCATTAGTTCTCTCAGGGATATAGTTCTGCAGTTTTATAAGGAAATCAGCTGGTAAATTCTTTCAAGTAGCTTGGAGAAACTTCAACAGATTTTTTTCTGAGGACTTGAGAAAAAGACTGTTTCTCTTGTTTTTGTTGCAGCCTCCATTATGGTTTTAACTATTACTTAATATGGTACTTTACGGTGTATAGTGTAACTATAGACTATATTATAACAGTATAGTGAATATAATATATAATATATATGTATATAGGGTGTATAGTGTATATACTGTATTATAGCGAATAAAACAATATTGATGAATCATAGTCCATAGGTTTAAATTTAATATTTTCCTACCCTGCCATTTTTGTTTCTTAATTTCCTTATTCCAGCAATATTGTGATTTTATTCCCCTGTGACCTTTGACCTCTGACAGATAACCACTGTGCTCCTCCGGATGTGACAGGGCTGTCTGAGCGTTCACAGGTAGCCTCGGTGAGAGGTCTTCCCCGCGGATACACACACACCCACCCCAGCAGCGCTATGGACACGGCTGACGGTGAGTCCCTGCATCGCCACAGCAACAGTGCTCACCTCCCTCTGACACGTACACACATCGCAGCCAATCGACTCGCAGTGAAGAAGCTCCTTACCTTCTGTCAGCAACAGGGTCTCATTTCATGCTATGTACATTCACACACACGCTGTTCTTCATCAGATACATGAGTGTGTAATATATATTATAGGGTTGTTGTTATGGTTATGTCTTGCTCTATTCGTGCCGCTTTTAATTAAAGCACTCCCACTCATGGTAGCCTATTAATAAATTTGTAGTGAGTAATTAAATGTTCAACTCAGTTACAGTACTGAAGCATAAATATAGAATAACCATACTACGAG
>NC_069714.1:25119729-25164729 GCF_027358585.1 Pangasianodon hypophthalmus | reverse complement strand
TCTACCCAAGAACTGCTGCTGTAATCATAAAGACTGTCCTGCATTCATCCCAGGACTCATTCACAATCTGCTCACACTGAACATCCCTTTAACTTCAGTCTTTACTCTTCTGCACCTGTATACTGTAACGGTTTATAATCGCACTAGACAATGATTCCCTCTCAAATCTAGTTCCTCTCGATATTTCTTCCTCATGTTTTTCCCTCACCGCTGTCATTCACTCATCAGTGATCTCAGCCTACATCCAGATTTCTGTAAAGCTGCTTTATGACTTTGTCTATTGTTAAAAACGCTATGTGAATAAGAGATGATCTGATGCTCAGTAGTTGATAAACCATAATTTCAAATATACATTATATACACACATATATACACACACATTATATTTATATATATATATATATATATATATATATATATATATATATATATATATATATATATATATATATAAAACTATAAATGAGGGGAAAAAAAGGCACACTACACTGCGCACTGTATCATGAATAAGGTGTATGAACCGAGAAGCTTTCTTCAAAACAACAGTCAATTATCGTTTTTGTTCTGCTCATTTCTTTCATTTAATTGGCTTGGAGATTCATAAGCAAATCTGAGGTAAACTAAAATAAAGATGTAAAATCTTGCCTTCTATCAGAGATATAAAAACATTATTGAGCAAATAAATAAAAGCAAACCTTAAACATTAGAGATTATTGTGAAATTATGTCTCTGTTTCTGTCACTTTGCATGAGCATGTGAAGATGTTTCACATTTAGTGCTACTACTAATGTTCACGTCGTATAAAATGACAGGCTCATTAATATTCATAAGCAATTTTTTTTAAAGGAATCTGACAGCCCGAGTGTGCGCTCGAGCAATCGACTGAGCTGACGTTAAATAATGATCAGGCAGAAAACAATCGAGGTGGTGCTTCAGAGGAAATTCGAGGTGATGGAGTTATCGGTGTGTTTTCTGAGCCTCAGGCTTGCAAACAGCTTCCTGCTGATGGAGCTTGTGGAAGACGATCAAAAGATTTTCAGGTCCAAAGCGGCATATAATGAATGTGGCAAGCTCGCGCATACTGATCAAAGTTGGTCCTGCTGTTTCATTACATAAGGTGCACATCTGAACTGAAGAGAGCTTTGTAGTGACACTAAAAAAAGGTCTTTTTGGGACAGTGTGTGCTTAGTGTGTGGGTGTTTCAGTGGTAAGGTGACTGTATGTAAAAGAAAGAAAAACAGAAACTGAGAAAGCATATGTGATTTTCCTAACAAAAGATACTGAGACGTAAATGACGTCTCATCTGCATCTAACTCGACACAGAACGACACAACCGAGAGATAAACCTCAGAGAGGATCAAAGCAGAGCGCTCCGAATCACCCGCACAACAGAAACCTCTGCAAAAAAAAAAAAAAAAAAAAAGCCCAAACACAAGCTCAGATTAGGGCTGGGAGGTACTGCAAAATAAATAAATAAAAAATTTAAAAAATAATACAAAAAACACACTTTTTTTTTTTTTATTTATGAACGATTCTCAATTACGATTTTTTTTTTTTTTTTTTACATAATGAAACTGAAAAAAAAATACACAATTGCTTTATAAATTGTACACGTACAATTAATTGTACAAATAAGTTGTGCAAAAATTGTAAAAGCGCCATTTATAGCAAATAGTGCAAACAACGGTTCTTTTAATTAACTATCCTTTATTTAATTATCTTTGGTTTAAAAGAATAATTGTTTGCACTGTTGAGCTATAGATGGTACTGTTACTACTTTCACACAACTAAATGAGCCCTTCTTTTTTGACAGAGTAAATGGGTTCCGTGTCTTTTGTGATATGAAATGCCACCGCATCAATAATTTCTTTCCCCCGGGGTTTTCTTGTCGTATGCTAGAAAATGTTTAAGCTAGTGCTCTGTTTACCTCGAGGTCACAACTTGTAATTTCCAAACTCCAGCCAATGAAAGCCAAAGAAAAGAAAACACCCCCTCAACTTGAAATTCCTACACGAGTTCAAAACATTCAGTGTACAATGTTAGCTCTATAATCCTGACTACATGGTTCACGTTTTGAGGAGGAAGATATACATCATTTATCAGTTAGCTGGCTAGCTTGTTGCTAGCAAAAACGAACATGAAGGTGTCCATTTTTCCACTTCGTCAGTGGAAAATGACGTAATTCAGATCAGGTGAGCTGAACTTTTCAAACTCGTACCATTTCCATATCTCTGAAGTGATGTTTCCACCTTTCTTTGCTACGATCTCAGTCCTCGGTGAAGCGCTTCTTACAGAAAACTTAATGATGGTACGTTTTTCTTTTGTTAAATAGCAGCATGCCGATCATCTGTTTATTATGAGTATTAGATTATGTGGTGCGTCCCCCGTATAAGTGCCTCACGAGTTATAATGTAGCTATAACGCATGAGAACGAGCTCAGGCTCGGAACGACTGACGACAGCATCACAGCCGACAGAATCCAGCTATCGCGATAGCTATCAGGCTGGACGATTTAAACGTCCGGGGGAAAACGTGGTGTCTGCAGCTTTAAGATCGACAAAAAATTAAGCGTGTTGTATTTCATAAAGTTTCCTTTCTGCCTGTTTTGTATCCTATATGAACCTTAATATCTTTCTGTCTGAATTCAGAACAGTGCAACAAAACATCTTTCTCTGAGCATTTAGCTTTGCTTGTCTGTGTTCTGCAAACAGATAAAGCCATGAATGTGTTTGCTTGCAAAAAAAAAAACACAAACAGGAAGGTATGGTGTTTTTCAGGCTAATTTGCTCTACACTATCTCTGCTGCTGTTCAACATAGAGCACACACAGTTTATATAATTTTATTTAAATGTTATAATGAGCTTCGTTAAAGCTTATAACTCATTACATTTATTTACGCTTCGGTTTTGCAGCATTCCTGACCTTGTTAAAGGGCTAAATGTTAACAGTACTACTAGCAGTGACAGCCAGTTCGTAACCAGCTCCCGCTATTTTCTCAGCTGTAATGATGTAACATGTATTGTGCATGCGTTAGGCGTGTCTGACCACGCCCCCTTCTCTCGCCCCTCCCCCACTCTAAAGCCACGTGCGATATTATCGTTAATCGGTGATAGTTAGGAGGCATGACAGGATGATGACACACTGCACACGATCTCACGAGCCTACTAAAGACCAGCATTACACATGAGGAATAAAGGAAACTGAAATCTCTGGTATGTTTCTTGTTTGACCTGACCAACAGTGATTAACACTTCTGACCACCTACATAACACTATTTAAAAAGAAAAAAAATTTCCACAGGAAATTGCACACTTCTTAAAAAGGCCACAGAGCTTTTTAAGTCAGTCAGGGGGCCGAGTGAGAGGCATGTGTGGAATGTGAGCCAGCGCTTTCTGAGCTACTGAGGCACATCCACATCCGGATTCAGACATGCAAATTCATCAAGTCACTACTGTTTGAACTTTAAGATAAAACTAAGCTGAGATAACATGGTCTTACAGTTCAAACACTTCAGAATGCTTGTTAAAAAAAAAAATCCTCCATCATTACTGTATAAAAGATTTATGCAGTGCTTATGAATGTCTTAAAAACAGCCTAAGGTACCAAACAGCCAAATATTGAAGTAATCAGTTAAAAAAAAATGTAATTCCAACATGTTTCTAGCACATAAATGGGTCAATAGAGATGAAATCCCGATGAACCCCCCGGGCCGTCTGTAGCCAGGCTGGCTGCACGTGTCTCAGAGGGAGCACGTGTTAGCCTTCAGCCTTCACCCTTCCCGTCGGTCAGTGGCTGGGAACTGGCTAAGACCAAACTGAGGAGAAAATGGGAAAAATATCAAAACCGATCCTTATAAACAGCTTGACGAAATGGCACAAAGCATTAAGCGCCTACAAATAAGTGACGCCAGTTACACTACATCAATAACTAGCTGATGAATGCTGTTACATCCAAAGCTGTAGCTTTTTTTCTTACTTTCTTTTCCTTTTTTTTTTTTTTTTTAACTAAATACTATGTCCTTTGAAGCAGGCAGTTTTGCATGCTTTTCAGCCATTTTGCATCTTCTGTTTATCCATACACCAAATTTTCCACTCGAGCCAGGCGTAATGAAACTCTCTGGAAAGTTTAAGCATGTCTTTTGGATTTCCTGGGCTTTTTAAGGTGCAGATTTAAAACTCAAATAAAAGCTGGTGGAAGGAAATAGCATTTGTGTCAAAGTGAATTTATGTAAAACGATGTGTGCTTGCTTAGGATGAATTATCTGTGACTTTGCTGTGAAACCCAGCAGCAAGTCGGCACAACGTTATCAGTTTCGCTGACAGTTCTCATGATGAAATCCGCTCTACGAGGTCAGTGCAAAAAAAATAAATAAATAAAAATAAAAATAATAATAAAGCAGCTCATAACAAAATGCAAAAGCCGTAAGGGATTTTCACAGAATCCGTCACACGTTAGACTGAACTGCCAGTGTGAAATAAAGCCGTGGTGACCTTTTAACCTCTCAAGCCGTGCTTGGAAGGACGATTTTCTTGTGTGTCACTTGAACAAAACCACGCTGATGAAGCCATCTGTTTAGGCGGCGTTTAAGAACGGCAGATGTGCCAGTGTGAGTCTTCTCTCTTCTTTGTTCTCTCAAAAACCAGAAACTCGTTCACCCTGTACAGATCTGGTCATTTCCTGTTACGTAAAGCTCAGCTCACCTTGGCAACTCGATTATTTTCAGGAAAACAAAAAAAAACCTGCTAAACACTTTAAACAAAAGATTCCTGAGGCAGGAAAAAACATGTGTGCGACAGAAACAAGTCTGTGATGGTGATTTGCGGAAGAAGAAGAAAACTGGGCAGCCTGTGTGATGTTTAACGGTGGTTCTGGATCCGAGTAGTCATGCTGGAGATGTAAGCGTACATCACTGGCCATTTTCACTTTGTCCCAAAATTCAGGGATTTAGGCTGTAATAGTATTCTCCCTGGAAAGTAAACAATTTCAAGAAACGAACACTAACACATACTCCATTTTAACCAGACGTCTCTAAGGCCGTTATTTTTTTTATTTATTTATTTTTTTTTTTTAGCATTTCTACACTGTAGTCTTGGTGATCCAGAGAGTGTATACATCACCCATAATGCAGTGCAAGTGCACATCACTTTTAACACTGATAAACATCTACGAGCAGCTAGTCTCAGAAGTTACATAAACACATACATGTTGGTACACTTTTCTGGTCACAAGCTTCAGAATCTCAGCTCTCTGCTTCTCCATACCATGTATACGTTTGAAAACCGTGACAAACTTTTCACCTCAAAATATAATCACAGAACAGATGAAAGTTTACTGAATCCTGTCTTTAGAAGTTATTAAAGAGTTTTGTGTGAAGAAGTTAGTTTTGCGTAAACAAGTTCTGTGGTTGGTCGCCTGTCATGTCAATCAACCCCATCTTTTTTTGTGAGATCCTTGCCATGTTTATTAATGAAACAAAATATTAGTCTATAATCTGACTTGCAAGGCTAGTTAGCTTACAAGTATTCAAATTCGATACATTCATCAGGCCTCTGCAGCTCAAACGTGTTTCTGAATACTTTGTTTGAATGTACTGTTCGATACGTAACAAATCATGTGCCTTGTATTTGTATATCGTACGCCGTATCATTACACTCCTATCTAATTCATTAGAGGCTTTAGCTCTGATCTGTACTGAGCTGACTGCATGTTGTGCTAGCAGGAAAGACGTATAACTTCACATGCATTACCCTGGACTTCATTTTGCTCGGTTTCAGCGTTTCCACATATCGGTGTGCTCTTGATCCTGAAAAGCTCACCTAATTAAACTGACTAGTAAAATCCCTTCTATCCAGAGGTTGTGCTTCAGTAAGACTTATTCCATTACACTGAAGGACAAGATCGTAAAAATATCATCAAAGTCTGTTTTAATCTTGCTGACTGAACAACTATATAGAATTATTCTATTAAATTGTACAGTCCTGCCAAAAAGAGTGCATGCAGAGGGCCTTTCTGCCGATAAAGCACTTACAGAATCCGAAAAACCAGGATTTTTTTTTTTTTTTTTTCAGGATTCTTGCATACTCGTGATTAGTGTCCACTGCAAAATGTTCCCAGATTTTAAGAAACCTTGCAGACGTGTTACTCTTTGTACCTGTGAGTGTGGTTTCAGCCTACAAAACTACATTAAAACCCCACTCAAGTCATCTAACCGTCTACGTTTTGTGTCACTGTCAAAATAGGAGGTAGGCTTTATTTTCTTTCTCTGGTTGCTGGAACTACTTATCTGCATCTGCAAATTAGGAGAAATATATATCCTGTACATGTAATCTGCCTCTCTAGGGCACCTGGGCTACAAATTTGTCCACTCCCGCTGATACACTCCACTTAGTGAGCTTAAAAAGGCACAGGAAGTACACATCTGCGTGAATCAAGCTGGGGCAAAGCTCCGCCTCGCTGTGTCTTGAGTCATTTCCCCGAGTGTGAGGAGACTGCGGAGGACAGAGAAACAACGACGGAGTCCGAGTGTGTTTACTGACACTTACTGACAGTAAATCATGTATTACTTCCCACAGACAGCATGACGCTCTCTACAGTCAGTTAACACTGATGACATTACTCTATCATCAGGAACGGGTCAACACGCTGCTCTACCCTACTTAGAAGGCACAGGAAGAATCGAAGTTCCTCCTCACGCTCAGAGTCACTTCCTCGGGGGTGTGAGAATGTAAGAGACGGCGAGCAGCGGGAGAGACAGAAAAAAAAAAAAAAGAGAGAGAGAGACAGAGACAGAGAGAGAGAGAGGAAGGAAGAAAAATTACAGGGCTGACACAGGAAACGCACGCATGACTTCACTGTCTCACATTCAGCACCGTTAAATATGAAATTAACACTAATGCATCATATGCTGGTGAAAGCATCACTGTGCTGGATTTTCATAGCATTTCTGTAAACATATTTCAACAAAACGTAGCATTTATCATGAAGATTATTATAATCATTACATGCGTCAATAAACAGTAACGATGGTGAATTACGAGTAACATGAGCTGTCAGTTTTAGCTACAATACGTGGCAGCAGTTTTCGAATTTATATCTTTAGTACTAAAAACATGATCTAGATACATTAAGGGTGAGCGATATGACAAAAATATCATAACATATCAATATTTCAAGATATCTCTACGATACACTCTATACATCATTATACACAGGTTTACTAACAAAACCAAAACAGCAGCTCAGCATTTAAAAATCAATCATAAAAAATGTGTTTGATGATACTTTTATTTAATGTCTAGAAAAGTAACCTGGTTGACTTTTGTTAACTGGTTAAAGTTAAACTGATTAAAGTTAAAAGTTAACTTTTTAAAAAATCTTATTTAAAAAAAAAAAAAAAAAAAAAAAAAAAAAAAAGATCAACATTTTGAAAAGTTGATCAAATCTGCTTCCAGAGTTTGTAATTGTTATTTTAAAAACATTAAAAAATGTACAAACATATCACAATATCTCAGAAAAGTACACTGTGACACAATGTATCACAATATCGACAAGATTTCATCATATCACCCAGTAGACAACAGGACAAAAATATCATCATGATACTTCAACATATTTCTAAAACACATGATCTGTATCATGACTTGTCTGCTAAAAAAAAAAAAGAAAAAAAATTATGAAAGTGAGCTTGATATTTTTATTTTAACCTTTTTTTTCTTTCCTATGTAAAATAACTATAATATAAACTTTAAAGGTATAAAAAATAAACATATTAACTAAAAAAAAAAAAAACTATAAAAATAATCCAAATAAAATCCGGTAAATTTTGTAACATTTAGCATTTTTGACAATTAAGTATAAAATTTTTAAATCAGATCTAATCAGCTTTGTAAGTGTTATTTTTGAAACAATATTTAAAAAGGGTACTGACAAGAATATGGATATTATAATCCTCACTCTGCTCAGCCCTAGAGTGTGTTTTCGATGAAAAACTGAGACACACTGACCAGACAAATCAGACAAAAAAGCACATGAATCTTACAGCAAAATATCTAAATATTTAGTGTTTAAATGTACACAAGGCTAATATTTTCCAGGTAGATCTCAAAAGCGATGAGCAAAAATTCCCTGCCACAGTGGGACGAGGAAAAACATCGCCCTGACATAAACTACATCACTCAGGAAATATGAAAGAATAGTTTAAAAATAATAAACTGTGTAATGTGTGTAATAAATAAATGAGTACTAACCGCAGTCAGAGTTAATGACCAGAACTGTTGTACAAAATATCAAGATCACACACGAGATGCAGCTGGCCAGGTACACAACATGACGTACACAGCATCGTCCTCGCTAGCTAGCTACGTTAAATAAAAGTGAGTCAGCTCATGCTGCGGTGTAACAGCTGAGAAACGAGCGAGCGACACACTGACGCCCCTCCCACACGTATACAGTTATTATAATTGCTTTCAAAAAAATATCCTGTTCACTCAAGCAGTGTTTTTGAAAATATCTCCATAATCGTCATCATAAACTGTTTTGTCAAACGTTCTCATGTAATCACGTGACGGTAATACGAGCTGCGTATTGATGTTAGGGAATACGAAAATGTGGAAATACGCCAACATCTCTAACGGTTCTAAAACAAAAATACCACACGCAATGATTCGTACGTGTGAAATGACGATGAAGTGAAACTGCTGCTTAACGTTACTCTTGAACACGATGTGTTTTGTCTGAAATCTCGTATCGTATTCCGGCTCCTTCGTATAACGCTGCAGTAACGAAAATGGAATTAAATTTCAAAACGTTATCACGTAAGAACTTACGGAGCGCAAAGTCACAACCGGATCAGCAGGCTTGAGTCATAAAACATGCTGAACTGTAATGCGTTTCAGGGCCGGATGATACGACCATACAGTATCGTGATAAATCATGTCACGATATATTATTCGGAAACATCATTGGTATCGTGATATCTTGTTTTAAAAAAAATAATTACAAACTAAATTGCACTGAATGGAAGCAGTGTGATATGTGACGTGTATTTTGTTCTATTTAATCGTTAAAGTTGTATACATTTCTTTCTACTTTTCCCCTCTTCAGTGTTACAATTTAGTTTTGTAGACATTAAATACAACTCAGTTTAACAGTTCTTGAAATTATAAATTGTGATACACAATACAAAAATGTATTGTGATGTGATATTTTTGCCGTACCAGTACAGCACCCATAACAGACATACGCAGGTTGATGTCAGTGTGTTTCAAAACATATAGTTTTTTTTGTTTTTGTTTTTTTACTGTCCACAAAAAAAAAAAAAAAAAAAAAAAAAAAAAGGTGAAAAAGGAGTTTTCGAAAAAAAAAAAATTTCATGTGGATAGAAAAGAAAAATAATTACAAAAAAAAGAATTTTCTTTATCTTTTTAAGACTGCGGTTAAAAAGAGTCACAAGTGTCATCTGGTTTCCGTGCAGAGTTGTGGTCATATCGCTAACTATAATAAAATGGTAGATCTAATTTATTCTCTCTCACTCACACACTCACACACACCCTTCCTTCCTTAAGCGGATTCTTCCTATCGTGCTCACGCTTGAATGTAAAGTAATTTCATATCATCTCTGAATCTTCCCTGTGGTAAAAGACAGCACAGGAAGTTGCAGAAAGCTGCCTGAATGTCATGTAGCACCACTCTATCAGCTCACGGGCCGTTCGTTGCAGGTTCATTTCCCATCTCCACAATTCTCTCTGTATAAAACTTGCTTTTACATTGAGTATGCTCGCAGAAGCCCAATCGAGATGAAATTGGTTTGTTCACAAATCAGTTTGGTTTCACGCTTCACATATTTACACGAACCAAGGACAAACAACCAAAAAAAAAAAAAGGTTAGGCGTGTAGGGCTGAAACACACGCATAATCATCTTTGGCCAGAAACTCACAACAGAAAAAGTAAGCAAAGTGAAAGAATACAGAGTCGGCGCTATATAAATGAGTAGATAAGGAAATAAACGAGTAGTTTGTGTAAAGCACATCCCATACACCTACAAAAAAAAAAAAAAAAAAAAAACTGTCAGAAAATCCACGTCGGATTTGTTTCACTTCCTGCAATCGAGTCGATTCAGAGTCAAATGGACTAAACACTGCATATGACTCATCATGCGATGAACTGAATCCTAATCTGAGATTAGCGTGTGCACATCTGGATCAAACAATGTGAAAAACAATAAATAATAAAATACACAATGATTTCGCCAGCAGTCACAGTAACTGAGGCTGCTGAGAACCCATACCAACTGATTCACTTAATTCAGGGAGTCACTCATGATTCGTGCTGATTTGACTCATGGAGTCACTGAGGGACAGATCTGCTTCACATCACTTCTGTTTCTCGGTGACATTTATCACTGAGCCGTCATCATAAGCTTGTCGGTAACATCCTATTTTCAAATCAGGCTACCCGGCATTACGTTTGGACTGTTCCTCTTTTCTCGTTACAGTAAATCTCTCTGCTGAGAAGACTTTCAGCTGCATCACAAATCCTGTGGCAGCTCTCTGAAGAAGGACGATGAGGTTTAAAAACTCTACTGTAAACGACTTGGAGGGAAGAGAAAAAAAAAAAAAAGGCTCTTTGGAAATGTGAATCGAGTCTTTCACAAACGACACATCACTACACCGATTCGTTCTGAGAGCTGCTTTATCTGAAAAAGCAGAAAAGCATTGCTTTCAGATGTCTCCCATATCGCTGTAGCGAGGGGTCAGAAATCTCACAAGCAGTAGCTATATTATAGATGTTAACACTTCTGTAAGTGAAGCGCTGGGTTTCCATCATGATGAGCTTCAACTCATCACCACAGACGCACAGAGGACGCGAGCGGAAATCATCTCTGCACTCTCGCCTCATTTATATTCACCCGGTGGATGTTTTCATTTACAGAGCCTTCAACATGGAGTTAATTTTTTTGACAAACTATTCAAAGAATAACATAAAAGTAGTTGGTATAAATAAAAAGAATTAAATCTTAATTTAAAATAAATAAATAAAAGGGAGAGAGAGAGAGAGAGAGAGAGAAAGAGAGGGAGGAGAGAGGCAAGATTCCTTTAAGTACTCTCTCTTTTGGAAAATAAATATAATAACTGCAAAGAACAATCATAAAATTCAATTCAATTCAATTTTATTTGTATAGCACTTTTAAAATGTGAATTTTCACTGAAAAAAAAAGATTTAAGATTCTCTTAAATACTCTATTAATCACATCATAATTGTCAAAAAATAAAAAATAAAAAAGAGAGATGGGGAAAAGAGTTAAGATTCACTTACTTACTGATACTGTTTACGAATTTGTTTTTTAGAATTTTTTTTATGAATTTTTTCCACAGGTAAGTGTTTCCTGGAAGATGTTTTACTCCTGAAATGTCTATTGGTCAACTTGAACAACTCTTCTGACTCTTAACCACGCCCACTCGACAGACTGTGGCAAGTCAGGGCTTGGAAATTCATTTTTGACCTCTGTGCGTTCGAACTACAAAGTTAGGGAAAAACCCATGGACGTCTTCATGGACGTGTTTTGTTAGCAACAAGCTAGCTAACAAGTTCTGTATATTTTCATCCTAAAAACAGTGAACTGTACAGTCAGTGTTCTAGATTTAACACGTGAATACGTCTGTATGCTGACTGATCTACAGCAAATACAGTAGAACTCATTTAAAGAGAAGTGAGAAGTGCTACTGTGTTTACTGCCGATGCTGCGAGCGGCCATGTTGATTTGCCGTCACTTGCTGAACTCGGGGTTGAGGAGACCATCCTGAGATTATGAGTTGGAACTCCGAGTCGATGTGGCATCTTCCTAGTCGGAGGGTTTAGTCAAACGCAGAACGATATCCACTGACGCACCAGCTTGAGCAGAAAACTCCCACAAACCACCATAATCATAAAATGACATTACTAAAGCCTCTCTGAAGTGTGACAAAGTATTTTCACCAAGCTTTCAGCTAGCGTTAATGTTCATGTTCTTACTCACATGACCTTAACACGATAACGTGCGTAGGCTTTACCTCAATAACAAACCCAAAACCCACGGAAAAAGTTATCAGGCACTTATCAGACAAGTTCTTAAAAGTCGTCAGTAGTTTATTGTTCTGCGTTTTAAACTCGGTTGGTTTTGACACGACGATAGAAAGGAGCGCTTCCAGGAGTGTCTTTATACTTTATGTAACTGTTTTTCCCCACAGGAGTTTTTACTGAAATGTCAATTCAGATGGGATATGCGTATATTATGAGGTATTTCTACTGACGGAAAAATAAAAGATAAGATAAAATTCCATATTTGTGCATGTGCAGTCTGTAAAAATGGACAGATTTCAATGAGACTAAAATCGCAGAGATAGTCCAGTAATAATTACATTACCCACGTCTGCATGTAAAACCAATCCAATCTGAATGAGAGATAAACAAAATAAACCCTACTAATTTGCTTCACAGTGCAGTGAGGGATCTCGATGCTGGAACTACAGCACGAGCTACACGATCTCAATCCCACCTCGTGCTGCACTACACGCATCGTCTAAATCCGTCTGAACGTTTTGTTTTATTTGTTTTTTAACTAGCGTGCACGGATAAGTGATGATCAGGAAGACAGAGGAATACTGACGAAATGGAAAAAAAAACAAACCCGGGGTCAGAATATTCACCACAGGACTTGCTCACGTAGCCCTCGTAGAAATCAAGCTGTACGAGTTAATGTTTTCTTTACTGTGGAATACACGCTACATTTCTCTGTTATAACCTCACGCACACACAAACACACACACACGCACACAAACACGAGCGCAGTGGTCTGGGCAGCGGATCAGAGGAGGCGGCTGAAATCTGAAGTGGGCCGTACGACTCGTCCGCGTTTGTTCACGGGAAAAAGGCAGCTGTCCAGGAACAATGAGGCTCTTGTTTAGCATTTAAATGCCACGGCGGCGACCGTCTCCTCTGCGTGAATAGATACAAAGTAGATTTAACAGGATAAACCTGGATGAAAAGATGGAGCACAAAAGAGCAAGAGGCCCAGACGAACCGCAAATAAAAATCTTTGGCTTTATTTACGTACTTTAAGTCTAATCCAGGAGACGCTGCCTCAGCCGCCTCAGCCGCCTCGGCACTCAGCTGTCATCTCTGGCGTTAGACTCATCTGCTTGTGTAATATTATCCTTCTTTCCTGCTGTTTTACTGAGCCTCTTGGCTCTTTTAAACCCAGATTTACAGTTCTTTTCACTCAAGTGTGTGACGTAATGAATCGACATTAATACTGATAAATCAGCCGTGGGACATTATGAGCTGCGAGAGAGCCAGTGCTGAGTCACTAACACTCGGCTGACTAAAGAGTTTTAGCGAACTTATTAAGGCAAACCTACATGACCTCTTATGGTCATGTGACCTACTAGTAATCGCTAATGAACTCAGACAAGCGCTCAGTGTGTATTAAAACGAGTTGTATGCACTACATTTTTCTTACAAGACATATGTCTGGAAATCATATCCGATCCGATTAGTATTTTTCTTGTTGTTAAACCTTTGCTAAAAAAAATCTAACGACAAAAAACTGCTTGTGGTGATGAGTTACACGCTTCAGTGTTTCCTCGTGACGACTGAGGTATATGTAAGGAATAACACACTCCAAACATCCTCAACATTTTTCTTTTTTTTGTTTTTTTCTACACATACTGCTGTTTTGTACTCATTTCTCTTTCAAGAAATTTCTTTAGTTTGTTTTCTTTGCATGTAACAGCACGGTCTGGAGCGTTTTGTTCCGCTTTTATCACCGTGATTACAATATTGAATTTATTAACAAATTTTAACAGTTTATAGTTAGATTAAATGTTGTAAATGTCCGAGAGACAAGGTAGTTCCTGTTCTCATTTACGTTATAGCTGTGATAAACAGTTGCTTCCTCACCAGCTTCTCTCTCTCCCTCTCTCTCTCTCTCTCCTCTCTCTCTCTCTCTCTCTCTCTCTCTCTCTCTCTCTCTCTCTCCCTCTCTCTCTCTCTCTCCCTCTCTCCCTCTCCCTCCCTCTCTCTCCCTCCTTCTCTACACAGCTTGTTATTTTAGCAAGAAACCCTGAAAGCGTAAACGCCTCTGCCCTGAAGACTTTCCCGTTACAAAGCACTGACACCAGAGACGCCTTCCATAAATATTAACTAAACGTCTCCTAGCGAAAAACTTCACGTCAGCGATTGCACGTGTTTCTTTGTTAAACGAGACCACTTCTTTTTAATCTGTTAATTACTAGTCTTAGACTATGTGGATTGTCCGCCGTACACAAGTCCCTGCGTATGAGCTGTTACTATAGAAACAATAACATATTAGAATGAGCGCGTTAATATGGACCTGTCTCTCATGTTACAGACAGAACTACTGTCCGAGCCGCGCTGATGTATGAAAATAACGCACACCTTCTGACCAATCAGATTCGAGAATTCCAAGGAAAAACAGGCCTAGCTAGCTAATGGTGAAGAAGCTAGCTTAAACAGGAAAAGTTCACATATATCAGATATAACTGATGGGCTCATCTTCAAAGAGAGAGAGAGAGAGAGAGAGAGAGAAATAAACGGACTGGGTGGAATACAGACTCCACTAATGCGTCTTCGTCGAGTATTTCTGGCTTTAAGAGCTCAGTAAAAACCTCCCATGGGAAGAAGTGCTATTTCAGAGAGTGCTTTTCCACTGCACATGTGGGAATACCTTCATGTCCAGATCTTCAGCTGATCCAGGATTTCAGCTGAAGGAAATTGCCAGAGCGTGAGAGAAAAATAAACCTTTGAGAGCAGCTGGTTGAGAGGAGACAGTGAAAGAAAAAGAAAAAGTTACTGTTACTGTGAGCGACTCTTTCAGACATTAACCCGGCCTTGTGCAACTGCACTTATCCGTTTATGACAGATTTGCATTATGGGAGGTGAAGAGGAGGCTGTGTGTCGCTGGAAGCGTCGTTTCCTGCTGATATGCTTTACGAGTCGCAGATTCGGCTGCTTGTGATGTACAGAACAAAGGCCCAGTCGTTTGTTTTCTGTTTTTTTTTACGAGGTGAAGGAGGCTTTCAGCGCATTCTCTAAATGAATAAATGAGGCACGATCAAAGGGAACTGTACATCCATCATGACTCAGCGTCACATTCTTTCAAACACAAGTTAGGTTTCAGGTTTTAGTAGCAAAACGCTGGATTTATTGATTACACTGCATCATTCCATCCAGCTTTGGGATCTTATTTTTATTTTTTCAATCGCAAGTCAGCTGGACGTCACGCAGGTTACCACATAAAACCACAGCCATTGCACAGTGCTTTACCAGGAAAGGCTGAGTTGCGCTGATAAAGTTAGCAGTCTGAGAAAATGGGAAGTGTGGATATCACAATAATGTGAGTAATGTGAGACCAGAACAATACTGAATCTGAAATTCTGAATCTGTAGCAGACTGAAATAAATCTTGCGTGTGAATACTTCTTTAAGCTCACCACCATAACGTCTGTGATGTTTCACCCAACACAAGCTTGCAGACAGACGACAGGCTGAGCGATATCACAAAAAATATCATCACGATACTGAGAAATATTTCTAAGATACACGATATATAGGTCTGAGAACAAATTTCCCAGCAACAGAGTGGAAGTGAATTTTTTTTTTTTTTTACATGTTCAATGATGCTGATGAATTTATCATCATATAAAAACTTACATGTTTATTTGTAAAAAAAAATAATAATAATAATAATAAAAAATGTAACAAATTATCACTGAAAATCTCCAGAGGAAAAAAAAAATTGTAAAAATTGTAACTTTTTCATTTATAATAATAAATATACAAGAATTTAACACTGAAAAATCTGCAATATTTTTATAATTTATCACAGTATGGATACTACATCGTCACATCCCCCAGCTCTATTATGAAGCTGCTGGCATCTGCCAATGCTCAGGTTTTATATTATCAGCATAAAATAAAAAAATTAACAGGACAAACGTGCGGCCGTTTGGGAAAACCAGTCGGATACAGCTGTGGCTGGATTTCGGCACAACTTTTTAAAAAAAATTTAAATTGAATAATTAAATAATTTAAAAAATTAAACTCATTAAATTTTGAGTCTTTAAATTTCTAGCGTACTTTGAGAAGCCATAAATACACTTCACCAAAGCATTACAGAAATGTTTTTAATTTACTTTTTAATCTTAGACCATCTTCCTGCAAGGATCACGTTGAGTAAGACGGAGTTGCGTAACAAACACATTCATATTCTTGTCTAACCCTTTGCTCACACTAGAGAGCGGTGCGTTGTTCGTGACGCATGTAGTTTGCGTTTTTTTTTTTCGCTTGTGGGCCCAGAAACTACAGTAACCAAAACCTACAACCCACTATACATTTCATACACACCAATTTTGTTTAAAAAAGTATTTCCGTTTGATTTACATTATGTGTTAGCTGAGTACTAGCTTTGTTAGCAGACTAGCAATGCGAGCTAAATGTACAAGCTACATACACTCACCAGAGGTGCCTACAATCTCTGTTCCTTCTTTCCAAAAATTGATTTTTCTTCGTATTGCCGCTATATACGTTTAAAGAGCGGTTGTACATGACAGGATAGACTCGGATTGGATTCGTTTATCAGGGGGACGTCTGTAATAAGTCTTTTACACGACCACAGGAGGAGGGAGTTTCTACGAAGCAGATGTTTGCGTCACAAGGTCATGTGATCACGTTCCGTTCACAACACGGCATCCAAGCAGTCAAAGAGGCGCCGGTGTAGAGAAGAGACGCTGGAGCTTATGTCAGTTTGAAGTGAAACAAAGTTTCAGCAACTATCTGAAAATACAATAAAACAATACGCGAAGCATCTGCTTTTCGTTCTGTGGCTTGAGAAGTGTTTAATTTCTGAGGGAAAGTCACTGATATACTTGCTCCGAGACTAAACACAGCAAGTAGCAGCAGTCAAACATCTTTTTTTTTTTTTCGACATGAGGAGATCTGCCTGCGGAGAAAATCATGGACATGTGCATCCAGACTAAAATGATCAGACGAGCGCTGAGTTTGGTGAAAAACGGTAAATAATTCAGTCTGTAATTCTCTGAGAGGAGGACGGGAAAAACACTGCTCACGTTGTGAACGCCTGCGCCGTGTGACCGGTCCGAGGAATCATCTGAGCCAATCATTTGGATTTACTGCCTCTTACCTCACTTGCATAGAGCTGAGAACATCTCGTTATGAAATACGTTAATCTTCATGTTCTCAGTGAGAGTTGCATTAAATAAATAAAGAATCTACATTTCCCCTAAAGTTAAACCAGAAACCCAAATGTTCTGCATGACATGTACAACTAGAAACACTGAACCCAGTGACACCATTTTAAATTACTTTCAGGATGCGTTAATTATATTTCCTGTTATAACGCATGAGGTGAAACAGGAAGTGTGTGAAGTGGAACAAACCAAGTGACCACAGTGATGGGAATCCTGCCCCACACACACACACACACACACACACACACACACACACACACACACACACACACACACACTTATGGGCAGACGATAATAGTGCATGGTGAAAGCTGACACCTTTCATCTCTCCAAAATCCACACTACAAAAGAAAGAGGGCTCTTTTATATAATCAGACAGAAAACAGAGAGTTGATTAGATAAAGCAGCGCAGAGCTGGACTCCGAGAGAAGTACACACACTGTGTATACGTGTCATTCAGAATAAACACACACCGCTTTTTGGGGTAAAAGAACAATAACTGTACATCACGTATCTCTGAAAAATATCAAGCAGTTACTCCAGAGAGAAATATTCACCTGACTGAATATTTCAATCACAGGATGAGGAAACACTGAGAACTGTGTGACTGTAAGCTGATTTCTAAAGAGTCGATACATTTTCATCCATTCGAAAGAAAGGGGAAAGGGGAAGGGGAGGGGAATGGAAAACGAATGGAAAATGAAAAGGAATGGAAGTGGAAGAGGGAAGGGAAAAGAAGGGCAAAGGAAGGGTAAAGGAAATGGAAAGGAATTGGAAAAGGAAAGCGAAGTGAAATGAATGGAACTGGAAAGGTAAATGAAATGAAAAGCAATAGGAAAGGAAATAGAAACAGAAAGGAATGGCAATGGAAAGGAAAGGGAATGGGAAATGGAAAAGGAATGGAAAGGAAAAGCAAAGGGAAAGGAATGGCAATGGAAAGGAAAGAATGGGAAATGGAATGGGAATGGAAAGGAGAAGCACAATAAAAAGGCAAAAAACAGAAAAGGAAAGGACAAAAAAAAATTGAAAAGAAAATTTAAAAAAAAATATGAAATTTTATTGTTATGAACTATTCAAATATCAGAGTTATTATTTAAACAGATATTATTGTACTACTTATCGGAATCACATTGTTGTGATTGGTATTATTTTTATTACGAGTTTTTGAGGTACTGAGGTTTGGATTAATACCAGACTCGACACTAAACATTATAACGGAGATAATGATGGGTTACAATTTCCACCACTGTAACCAAATGGGTTTTTCTGGACCACAGACCTCACTTTGAGAGCAACGGCCATAAGAGATTATTGTAGTCACTAAAAGTTTTCCATAATACAAATTTTTCATCCATAAATAACGCAGCCTGTGTGCAGCAGCCTTCCGAGTGTGATGAATCTGCTGAAGAACGGATGCATCCCTCGGCTTGTTATCTGCTCTCCTGCACCCTGAGGCTCGCGTAAATCAGTTCTAAATGGTAATCCAGTCGTGAGTCAGTCGCTCCTCACGTAAATTACGTAAACGTGAGCGATGGAGTTCTGATCAGTGAGTATTAAAGACGAGACGAGTTTCCTACAGAGAGCACGGAGTGGGAAAAATTCAACTTCTCCATCAACACAATGAAGAGAAAAAAGGAGCAAAAAACTAAACAGCAAATCACTTCGCTGATGTCAGGGGTAACAGTAGTCACGTTTACATGGACACTTTTTGTTTCAATCGGAATGAAATCAATCAGATTGATTAATCCGATCGCAGTGTTTACAAGAACGCTGAATAAAGTAATCGGGTTGATGTGCGCGTTTACATGACAGAATCTTCTGACATGCGCACAGTGCACGATTACACGTTTCCCGCCGTTCCAACACGCAGATACTAGCAGCCACTCTCTTGCCATTGCTTCTTTTTTTCGTTTTAAAAAGCAGACTTAACATTTGCCTATTTCAGCTGCTAATTAGAAGACGACGAGCGCGTGATGTTTTGTGCGGTACTGCGTGTATTTATCAAGCAATTAAAATGCCCCTTCCCGAGCCCAGAGCAAGGCGTCTGTGGATGAGGGTCCGAAGCAAGGACCGGTGGGACAACGTCGTCTTGCACCACTTCACAGACGAGGAGTGGAAGGAGAATTTTAGGATTACACGACAGTCATTTATGACACTATGCTCCATGGTGGAGGGGCACATGGCACCTGGTGAGGCTACGGTCAGAGCCCCAATACTGCTGACAGCCGTGCGTCATACGTCATTACGTGATTTGTACGTCATTGCACATGCGCAGAACTATCTGGTTTCATTTTCAACCCGATGAAGTGTTTACATGTCCTCTCCATCGGATTAGAAAAGGTTTAAACCACCCCTTACGATCCGAATGAAATTTTAATCGGTTTTGGCCAATTCATTCCGATTGGCGTGTTTACATGTGACTTTTTAGATCTGATTGTGCTTCTAGTCCAATTACGATCGGATTATTAGTGTCCATGTAAACGTAGCTACTGAGAACTGTGTTAATTGTTTTCCTCAAATCTCTTTGTTTAATTTCTCAAACAGCGAGAATATATATATTTTGCTGTCGTACTCAGTAACAGTAACTAGAAATGGCACCTATAATGATACGATAATATCGAGATATATTTAAATATTTATAAATATCGGATATTGAGATCCTGTAACAAATGGAAAAGGTTGGTATTGGATTTGGAAGAGATTTGTTTGGAAATGGAAATGTCTCAATAAAAAGAGACATGACTGTATATTTTGTTAGAATTTTATTATATTAATACTTTATATTTTTTTATTTTGTTGTTTTTATTTTTATTTATATTTTATTCTATTAAGTGAAAAAGTTTAAATTAAAAAAATGCTGTTTTTGCAGTTGTGTTTTCAGCTATTTCTTCCTGTATTTTTTTTTTTTAAGTGAAAATATCATCTTTAGTAGGTTATAAAGAAATAAATATCGGATGAGAATCAAGATCAGCTGATACTCAGAGTTTCAGTATCAGTATGGGGGAAAAGAAAACGAGGTATTGTGTCATCTCTAATACTATCTGAAGGTAACTAGACTCACCTTGGGTTGGTATTATTACTAGAGAATGTAAAGAGCTGGATGACTGAAAGTCTTTGTAAAGCTTGTGTATTGTGTGTGCGTGCATACTGCGCACATTTCCAGCTCTAAATCTGTTGCACAGTAAATTCCTGGCGTTGTACTGTACTACAGGTCTGGAGATCATTATTTATCATCCCTGTGTGGAGGGACGAGCATCGCTTCTTCCTAATGCATGACATCTCGAAGATAACGTCCGGCACTTTGTGCTAAATTAGACAATAAACTTGACAAACCTCGTTTTCCAGGTGACAAACATGAAAGCTAAGAGGTGTGACTGCTGCTTTCGAAACACGTCAACAGCATCAAGTAGCTCCAGCAACGATTACGGCACAATATCATCTCTGATGTTCACCACGAATCTAACACACACCTTACGGTTTCATACTGAGGCCCGACTTTATACGTATAACTGCAAAACAGTGTGGATTTAAAAACCATGCACCTGTTATACCGACTGTTATAGAAAAATAATCAACGACAGGGAGGTGTGGCATAGCGTTCTCCTCCCCCAGATAACAGCACTGAAGTATTTCATTCCTCATACACTGTAGCAATCTGCTAATCTTTACATTTTTGTATCTAAAGTTACATTTAACGTTCTGGGATGTCTACGAAACAATCTGTGGTTATCATGTACGTTATATCAGTCATTCTCTCAGTTTCTCCTAATGCTAATAAGACTGCTTAGAAAACATACAGCTAGTTACCTGCTTCCCTGTGGTAGAAAACTTAACGTTACAGCTCTACCTCTGTTACAAAGTGCTGACACTGGAGACTCCTTCCAGACATTTTCAAATAAACGTCTGGTCATAATGAAACGTTTTTCATCCGTTTAGCCGCATGAACACACACACACACACACACACACACACACACACACACACACACACACACACTTGTGGCTTGCCTACTGTCCAAACTGCTGTGATGAAAAATTCAACACCTCCTGACCAATCAGATTGGAGAATTCAACATATAGCAATGATCTCCAAGTTTCTACCCAAACTCACCAACACTAATCGAGATTATCGACATCAAATGTGTTTGGTTTAGAAGTGAACTCTAAACCGAATACAAGCATTGGGATCATGGGGAATTTTGGATAAATCTGAGCTGTCTGAAATAGTACGATCTCCAAGAACACATTAAAACCCGAATTAGTGAACTCTGTTGAAAAGGTTACAGTGGCACTTCAAGACAGTGCCAAGTGGAGTCAAATTAGATCCATTTCTTCACCCAGGCTACTTCTGGAAACATCACCTTCCTGAAAAGGTCAAAATCAAATCCAGTGGAGTGATCATCTGAATAAAATGTGATTGCCAGGAGCAGTGCATTCGTCACTTCAGACACACATCCCAACACAAATCTCAACTTCTTTGATCTGCAGGATCATTCGAGTCAAATGTGATCAATAAGATCACAACAAAATCTCGTCTATGCCGCTGATGCAAGATCCTCGTTTTAAAAAAACCTTCCTGGAGAGTTCATATCGGACTCAAATCAGGCAGAATGATCATTTGTGGGCTTGAAGAAGAAGGTATACTTAAGCGCAGAGTAGACATTATAATCACATGATCATGCCACCTGGCATCAGACAAAGCCTGTTCTTCCTACAGATCTCTGCTCCTGATCCAATCCTGCAGCCTGAATCAAACGTGATCAATTAATACTGGAACTGAGCTGCTCAGAAATACAAGATCTCCAGAAACACGTGAGCACTGCTTTAGTCTGCTCTCAAAAACATAGCGGTGGCGTTCAGAAGCAAAAGCAAAACTCAAACACACTTCGCTGCAAATCCAAGCAGCGTTATCGTCAGAATCAAACGTAGATTACAAGATCTGGGCTGCTTCCTGCCGGAACTCCAGGAGTCGGTTAGCACGAACAGTCCTGCATGACAAAATACTTTTCATCATGCAACTGTTTTTAAAAGCATTAATAAAGATATACACGATATTTCAGAAAAGTGACATAACTTATCACGATACCGATATTATACCGTCATATCGCCGAGCCTTATGCCCTAGCGCTCCGAAGCGTCACGGCTCCTTCTAGTCAGTTTGTAGTTGCTCAAAAAAAAAGTTAACATAGATATCGATATTATATCATATAATCATATCACCCAGCCTTAAACCAGTGTGCTCTGAAGTGTCAAAGCAAGTTTTAGTCAGTGTGTAATTGTTTCCAAAAACTTTAAAAGATATCCATGATATCTCAGAAAAGTGACAATTTATCACGATATCGATATTATAACGTCATATCGCTGAGACTTATACCCGAGTGCTCCGAAGTGTCAATGCTCCTTCTAG
The DNA here is from genome assembly GCF_027358585.1 of Pangasianodon hypophthalmus. NCBI lineage: Eukaryota > Metazoa > Chordata > Actinopteri > Siluriformes > Pangasiidae > Pangasianodon > Pangasianodon hypophthalmus. The sequence continues at coordinate 25,142,059 of NC_069714.1, read as the reverse complement.
TCAGGCTGCAATTGTTCAAAAAATGTTACAAATTTTTTAAAAGACATTCACAATATCTCAGTAAAGCACACTGCGACATAATTTATCATAACACAATATATATCGGTATTATGTCATATCGTCCAGCTCTATACCCGAGTCCTCTAAAGTGTCACAGCTCTTTCTTGTCAGTTTGCAATTGTGTAAAAAAAAAAAAAAAAAAAAAAAGTTACAAATTTGAAAGATATCTCAGTAAAGCACACTGCGACATAACTTATCATGATATCGATACTATATATCATATCACCCAGCCTTAAACCAGAGTCAAAGCTTCTATTAGTCAGCGTGTAACTGTTTTCAAAAACTTTAAAAGATATTCATGATATCTCAGAAAAGTGACAATTTATCACAACATCGATATTATAAAGTCATATCGCTGAGCCTTATACCCGAGTGCTCCAACGTGTCACAGCTCTTTCTAGTCAGTTTGTAATTGTTGTGAGAAAAAAAAAAAAGTTACAAATTTGAAAGATATTTCAGTAAAGCATACTGCGACATAATTTATCACAATATATTGGTATTATAACATCATATTGCACAGCTCTATACCTGAGCCCTCTAAAGTGTCATAGCTCTTTCTTGTCAGGTTGTAGTTGTTAAAAAAAAGTTACAAATACAAAAGATATCCACGATATCTCAGTAAAGCATACAGCAACATAATTTCTCCTAAGACAGTACATCTGCATTACATCGTCATATCGTCCGGCTCTATACCCGAGTCTTCTGAAGCGTCACAGCTCCTCTAGTCAGTCTGTAAATATTTAAAACTGTAATAAAGATACTGCAACATCCACAATATCCTGGATATCTCAGTAAAGCATACTGCGACACAATTTATCACGATATCGATATCATATGATCATATCACCCAGCCTTAACCCAGAGTGCTGTGAAGTGTCACTGAATAAACTATGACATTTCCATGTCAAAATGATGTTTCACTTCTTCACCATTTCACCTTAAGACCTTAATGAGTTTAAAGAGGTGCATTATTCTTAATAATATTAATAATAATAGAAGAAATAGGAAGAAATAAGGGAACTGGATAACAAGCTCCAGGCTTTAGACATGCTGGTGTGTTGTAATTTTTTTCCTCATCAAGCTGGGTGACATGAAAAGAAAAGAAAAGAAAAGAAATGATGTGTGTTGATGTGAGGTGTGTTTCCTCTCCATCCCTCACACCCTGATCATCTCAGATACTCAGATACTCACTGCTGACTTTCATGCTGCCGAAGGCTGAAGGCTGAGCCACGGGTTTGCAGCTCTCCGCGAAGGACGTGGTCCTGGGCCGCCCCGACATGCTCCCAATCCTCAACCCCGCCTCAACCCTGCCTCAGCCCTGCCTCAACACCGCCTCAACACCGCCTGGGAGCAAACAATATCCGCCTGGAGCCTCGACTTTTAATCTCCCAGCAGGATTACTGTGTGAAAATGGAGGACGGGATGAAGAGGGAAAAGAACACGAGCCTTTCTTTCCACCAGAAAATACGGTTATTTCTTCAGAACAACTCCTTGTTTTTCTTTCTTCTTCTTCTTGCTTGTATTTCCTCTCTCCTTGCTTGTATCTGGTGGTTATGTAGCTAAGGTCTTAGCTAAAACCTTGAATACTTTTTGTTGTCAAGGTAAATTGTAATTAATCAGAAAACAGGGCCTCGAACAAACCGGTTCTCCTGTTTGTGTTGTCTGTTTTTCTTTTTATAGTCTCTGTACACACAATGTACACCCAAAAGCCTCTAAAAAAGGAGGTTTTTTTATTATTTTAAATATAATAGCAGTATATGTTTCATATTTTTGTCATACACTGAGGTGGAGATCCAGCAGCTCCAGCCATGGCGGCTCCCTTCGCGTTCAACCAACGAGTCGAATGAGATTTTTCCAATCAGCGGATTTAAACTCTGATATCCACCACTGCCCTTCCGCTCCTCGAAACTCCATGCACTCGGATTATTTTCCTTTTAAAAAATTCCCAATATTAAAAAAATCCTCCCCCAAAAAAACTCCGAGAACCTGAAATCTTTCTTTCTCTCTCTCTCTCTCTCTGTCTGTCTGTCTTTTTTTAAATTCCTTCCCCGTCCGTTGCTCTGTGCTTTCTTCGCTCGCTCTCGTTCTTTCACCTTACGCACTCGACGCAACTCCTGAGACGCCACTACGGCCGCACGTAACAAGCGTAGCAACCAGAATCGGAAAGGGTGCACGCGCACGAAGCCCTCGAGCCAGCCAATCCGACGCCACTTCCCTCCCAAACGAGGCGGCGCACAGCGCGCCGCTCTTAACCAATCGCGTTGCGCGCGTGCTCAGAACACATGGCGTAATCTGCCAATCTTCACCGCGGCCTCCGGAGTTCCAAGTGACGTAGTTGACGTTTGGAACGGTTCGGTTGCCAAAAGGAGTGGTGGGCGGGCGCAGACGGAAAGATTGATCGCAAGAACAACCAATGGGATTCCACTGACGAAAAGACGCAGACCAATCCCAAAGAGCCGCGTTCTATGTTGCGCTGGTAACTAAACCGCACTGTTGCTAGTTGACGAGCTGTTTTGCCTTTGTTTTTAACTCATGGCCTTAGAAGTTACAAATTAAGTGTGAAAACATGTTGTTCACATTTTTATTGTCAATAACTACAACAAATTCTGTGATTTAGTATTTTTTCTAGACCAATAACTTGCAGACAGTTTGAATTTACTGAATAATAATAATGTTATGTCTATAAATGGTCACCTTTGTTACTTCTACACACACACACACACACACACACACACACACACATATATATATATATATATATATATATATATATATATATATATATACATATATATATATATATATATATATATATATATACACACACACACACACACACACAATACACATTTATTTATATTTAGGACTTTTATGCATTGTTTCCAGAAGATTATGGCATTTTAAGGAACAAATTTCTCTAAATTAGAAAATATTAAATCTATAAATATGTAAATATTACTTTGATGAAAATTAAAAATTAAAAATTTAATTTTGATGATCACTTAAAAATAAAATGTAATAATAAAAAAATCCTTACACGTTTTGAAACAAGTAAGGATTTTTTTATTATTACATTTTATTTTTAAGTGTCTTTGTCTTACAACTCTGAGGATGCCCTTGGGGGACAAAATAATATTATTACAGTTATTAAAGCAGAATTACTTACTACTTTTTTTTTTTTTTTTTAAACCATGATTGCTTTCTGGCAAGGTTGACGAGCTGACCATGTGACTGACCATGTCTCGTAACACACGAAATTAATGTACAGTGTGTTGCCTGTCTATGGGTTAAACTGTAGCAACAGGAAATGCAGAAATCATGTGACCTTTTAATTTACAACCAGAATGTGGGAAGTGTTTCGCCTGTCTGACAAAACCGGGTCAGCTTTAAATGTTTAATGTTAACCTGGTGAGACGAATGGAGGACGTGTTCTTTCTGACCGTAACCGTGTATACATACAATATACAAACTCATGTACTAATGGTCCTCAGTAATTTGTTAATAATTTTGCAATGCAAAATTTCCAAAGCAAAGATGACTCGAAGCTTCAGCAAGGAAGAGAGGAAGAGTGTGCGAGAGAAAAAGTGACAGTGAGAAAGAAGATGTTCATTTCTTATTTATTATTCATCGCGCTGTGCTGAGGTGATTAAGGCAGCTTTGTATGAAGCTTCAGAAATGTAAAGAAGACCCTCATGGACTAAACATGAAAATATAGCAGTAATCATACACTTTCTTCTCCAAAATGTTTGATGTCTATGGATTTGTTTGTTTTGTCCCTGCTATACAGCCCCAGGACATCATAATTACAATAACCGTAGACGAGCAATAGACACGCTGAGTAATAAGAACATTTTGCATTTCAAATGTATTAGCGTACAGATGTGGCATGTTAATTGTTTCATCACAATCCAGCGGTGTGTTGAATTTCAATTAGTTATGTACTAGAGCATATTTATAGCCAAAAAGCTCACACATGCAGATTCAGTTCCACCTCTATGTGTATTTACACATGTATATTCTATTCACTGTGTCCTTACTGGTTACATCTCAAACAGAACCAGAGACAACTGCACAGTTAGCACAAGTTTGGGGAGAACTGGTTTGAGAACCACCGTTCTAACTACGGGAGGTGGGAATGAGGTTCTTCTACATGGTTGCTGGGATTACTCTCCGTGATACAGTGAGGAACTCGACAATGCAGAAGAACCTCAGAGTGAAGGTACTGCTCCTCCGAGTTGAAGTGGTTCAGACATCCTGGTAGAGCTGTATCAGCTGTAGCATGTCCCATTTTTTTTTGACTATTCTGACAATTCTGACATTTCAGTGAGCTGGTGAGTGGTTTGGGATTCAGCCAGTGACAGGAGATGAAGTGACATTCGTTCTCCAGCTTAGTGCCGTGCTGCTACAGGACTGAAGTGTTCAGCAGCGCTGGTTCTTTTGTCGCAAATGGACGGCATTGAATTACAATTTGACTGTTCAGAATGACAACTAGATATCTATATTTACAATCTTACTAATAAGAATGTCTACATTTACATTTCAGTAAGTCTAAATGTATTTCAAGACACTCTCAATTATGTTACTGGAATATATTTAAGATAGCTTTAACTGGAATTATGACTCAGAAGTAAAGTGGCCATGTCCCTAATTTGCTTTATGACTAGAATCAATCTACAATTTGTGTTTCAGAAAGACAGTAATGAAGTGCAAATACCTTAAATTGGAGCTTCCTATCATGCAAACATGACAGTATTATCAACAGTCAAAATTAGATTAGACGGGATCTTAAATGCGCACTTTGGGTATAATCTCTTTTTTTTGGAGAATATATCTGATTTTGCACACGTCCTGTAGTTTATGAAATTGTATAGCATCACAAATCTGTCACCTGTTATGAGCATACAATGAATTTCATAAATTAGTGCCTATGCTTTGGATTAATATAAACGGAAAGCTATAATACACAGTAACAAAGCACACAAATATAAAAAAAAAAAGCAAACACTCTGAAGTGTTAAAGCAACAATTCAGTTTAACGTAAACCAGCACAGCAAAACAGCAGTTGAGGCAGTCATTGGTAACAATCTTTTCCAAAAAACAAAAAAAGTGTTAAATTACATAAATAATAAAAAAAAAAACTGTATCTAGTTAACAACACAAACACTATCTACAAAAAGAAAAACTCACATTCAAATCTGAGGAATAAATAGAAATGCAAAAACAAATGTTACAGTTTAAAGTTTGACCTTTCAGACGTCTGAAACTGTACAAACTGTATGACATGAATAAACATACCAGCGAAGTGGTTTTATCATTTTATCATCTGCTTGGTCTCTTTTTAAAGAGAGATATTAAAACTCATCTGCAGTACAGATTAAGACTGTGTACAGATGTGTTAAATAACATGAGAGTAACAGCTAAAATGGCTGAAAAGAGCTTTTGATCGTATATTTCAACCTAAAGGAAATTCTCTAAGCAGTTCAGAATATGTGCCTTGCTTCAGTCATAGTGCATTTCATTAGAATAATGTAAGTGTGTGTACAGTACTTGTGTGTAAAATTTTAAAAGATATCATACAAATGAAGGTGTCAGAATTTATTAAATAAAATGTAAACACAAGCCCCTTTTCCTTGTCAGTGCTTTACACTTGGCTCTTTCTACCTTTATGCACTATCAGCCTGTTTCAGCTCGGCTACGCTAATGAGACTTGAGGCTAAGAGGACAACTGTATCATCATTTTGTGTCCCTGCTGGTAATGATGGTATAGCATGTAATCAGGGGAGCTGAATCATTTCCGGGGTATAGAGTGCAAAGCAGGAGCTAAATCATAATGCAGAATTGTGAGAAATGTTTAAATTACAATGTCGTCTTCATATATAGATATATATATGGAGTTCATATAGATATTACCCTGCATTCACACTAGAAAGTGATAAATCAGTGATATTGGTCATTATTTATTGTTTGTGGGCGTGACCTGTTCAGCTAATAGATGGCAATAGCCCAAATATACTGTATATGTATACTGTAATCTACTGTATACATAAATATCATCATGTTACATTACAAATATGTTATAATGAAACCCAGTAATATATGAAACCACAGTTCTATATTTTTCTTACATTTCTGGGTGCCAAACCTGTGGAAATGAAACTAAACACAGGTAAGAACTGAAGCAGAGTATTAGGCAAGAGAAGTTGGATTAGTTGGAGAAGGTCGGAGGAAATTACTTTCAGCACTCATTCGGTTTTGTTATTTCAATATGCCCTAAATCGGATAAAGTCAAGAAAATTTCAATTCAAATGTAGAGAGAATAGTGTCTCTGTGTCACATTGGAAAGTTAACTGTCATTTTGTCACATGCTAGATTAGATCATAAGCATGTTAAATTTGGATAGTTTTTTCAAACATGGCTCAAGATTCATATGTGCTTTGGTACTAATCAGAGCTCATTAAGAGTGTTCCTTGAAATATATGCAGAGGGTTTGGAAAAAAATCAGACCCCTTCAGTTTTTGCTCATTTTATCATGTTACAGACATCTCAGGATAATCAAAGCAAGCAGGATGCACATAGTTTAATTTTAATTTAAATTTTAAATTTCCCAACTTTCTAAAAACTTCTTTTCACTCTGAAAACTTCCTCCCACTCATTATGGGTTAATGTTTGTAGCTTAATGGCAAACAAGTAAATATAATCCATTTGAAATTAAATCCATAACACAATAAAATGTGCAAAAACTGAAGGGGTCTGAATATTTTATGAAAACTATAACTGTTTTATGCCAAAATGATTGAAAATGTCTCCATGTATACTGTACGTGTATGTTAACGCGTGGTGGCCCGGGAAAACCAGTCTGATGTTGCTGTGGCTGAATTCTGGAAATCCAAATGCATTTATTTACTTTGTAATCTTGCCTTGTCTGTCTTCTTGTAAAGATCCTATTGGGTGAAGAGCAGAAACACAGCAGTAAAAACAGTCAGTCTGTTCTATAACAGCAGCTCTGACAGTAACTGGCTGATGAAGGTTTATAATACAGAGATCGTTCTAATATGTTATCATTACTAACTCATATACAGGGACTTGTATGATGGATAATTTACACAAGTATAATAATATACAGTGTTGTTATTAAGCCAATAAAAATGTATAATTGTTGATATGGTGACGCTTTCTTTTCTGAGATGTTTTATGGAAAGAGTCTCCGGTGCTGGTGCTTTGGAACAGTCGATAAGTTTTCTCGACCGAGGACTTTGTGCTTTACAGTTTCCCGGTAAGAAAACAAGCTGCATTTTTTGTCTTATTAACTTCATAAGATAGAGGGAAAAAAGGGCTTTATAGCTGCTGTAACGTAAGAAAGAACAGTTAAACGTTAAGTGTAACTAGAAACAGTTAAAAAGTTAATAAATAAAAAAAATTGTGGCAAATTGCTGTGGTTTAAGGGGAATAAAACACTTCGGTGTCTGCTGTTACTGGAAACTAATCTACTTCAGGGTGTTAACAACCCTCCACTCCGCATCAGGCCAACATACAGTGGATTATTTTCTTATAAGAGTGTGCTACCAAGTGCTTCATTACTTACGTAACTTTACTTGTGTTTGAGATACAGCCTGTAGTTTTCAGAACTATATGTTTTAGATCAATTTCACTATGTGAAGTGTTTTCCCAGGCCATCTGATGAAAGACTTACATGGACTTGCATTCTAGCATTCCTGCCATAAAATCTGTGCATTTATTTCTGAAATTCAGTGTAGTTACTTTATATATATATATATATATATATATATATATATATATGTTTGTGTGTGTGTGTATATGCATGTATATGCTTGTGTTTAGTGCCATGTTTTATTGCTGATCTTTTTGGATCCCCATGTCTCATTCCTCCCCCTCTATTCAAACAAATGTGGGTTTGAGGTCCTCTTTGAAGTTGACAACAGGATGTGAGGAGCGATCCAGTTCTGTGTACTCGCTGTCGGACGTCTCTGAGCTGCTGCTGTCGCTGGAGGCGTAAGGACTGTGCATGCAGGCTTCACAGTACGGCCGGTGGTAGTAGCAGTAATCCTCTGAGCTGCTGGACTCCGAGTCTGAATATCCATATGAATCAGCAGCTCCAGTCTGCTCAAGCCCTGCTAAAGAACCTGGGGGCTGTCCTACAGAAGAACAGTCTCGATGGGTGCGTCTCGATCTCCTCCTGCCTGATTGTGATTGGGAATTTGAGTCACACCATGTCCTAGAGCTTCTATCCTCTTTATCGTCCTCGTTTCCCTCGCTTTCCATATTATGGGATTCCTTGTGTGTCAAAGAAGTGCTGGAAGCTGGTTTTAGTTCACGTACCCTCCTACAGCCAGGGGGCGCTGAGCCTGGGTAGTAGTATGGAGGAGGACCTTTTCTGCACGCGTGGAATGGAGGTCGGCGTTTTCGCATCATGTATGGTGAGATGCTGGGTAAGTACAACTGCAGAGCCGATTGGGATGAGAAAATTTTAGGCGCAGGATTCGATGGTCTCCGCACTCCGTTTGGAGATCTGAGTGAGCTGCTTATGGCATCCACACTCAAGTCGTGCAGAATCTCCTCCAGCTGTTCACTGCTCACAAAACCCTGGCGACCCACCCCTGAAGGCACAATGGACTCTACCACTGAACCTGTTGCATCTGGAGGTGGACCGGGCCAAGCCGGAGATGTGGAATCATGCAATGTAATCAGGTTAACAGGTGACTCTAAAGGCATGTTTGTTACTGCAGAAGGTTTGGCGCTGACAGATGTGCTTTTAAAGTTCAGTTTGGGCCGAGACTCTTTTATCAAACCTGCATTTTCAAGTTTCAAGTGGCTGACTTGGGAGTTCTGTGGAGCCCCATCTGGACTGTGAGGAGAGAAAGAGGGTGAGGACTCTCTGTGCTGTGAAGAAGGAGGCGTTTCATAAGACGAGAGTGAAGGAGGTGAAGACGGAGCCGATGGAGGAGGCACATATGGTGGAGGAGAGACAGCAGCAGGAGGTGTAACCTCTCTCATGGGGAGAGGAGAAGCAGGAGGCTCGGGAGGTACCACTGTAGTCTGGGTGGAGGAGGAGTTGAGGTTGGTGGTGGAAGAGTCCATTTCTCTTTCGTCCTGCAGGTGGCCCACAGACATCAGCTTCAGCAGTTTGTCCTTGGCATTCTTCACTTGCTCCTGGAGGCTGTTTATTACTGCGTCTTTCTGGCATTAGGAGAACACATACGATCAAAAATCACAGTTCAGTTGGGAAAAGCTTCATCCAAATACACAAATCAGTACACTTGGTTCATTGGGGGTTCTTCGGATTAACAATTGATGATTCTAGCCTTCTAAAAGGTTTCTATATGGATTTCTTTCTGAAAGGGAATGCCTCTACTGTAGGGTTCTACATTAAACCATTAAAGAATTCCCCCACAGTGACAAACTGAAGAACGCTGAAGGGTTCCTTAGGAGTACTTCAGCTGGTTAATGATTCTAGTTTTTCTATTTGGAAGCTTTTATGAAAAAAAAAAATCTGTCATTGGGTGGCACATAGACCATTTATAGATTTTCCCAGATGCCAAACTCAAACTTTACGGTTCTAAAGGTAACATTTGTGGGACTTTATTTAGTGTACAGCTGAAAAAAACTGCTCGTCTAACCTGTATATTACTCTCTAAAAAAATGGTTCTTTGAATGGGTAACAGTTCTAGCTTTTTAAGGGAAATTAACTTGGAATCCTTTCTAAAAGGGAAACCCTCTGTTGTAGGATTCTAAATAGAGCCATTGAGAGTTTCCCAAGAGTGACAAACAGAGAACAAAGAACATGCACTCTTTAAAAAAGGTTCCTCATGGGTTCTTGGGATAAAGAGTTAACATTTCTAGCATTTTATAGGGATTCTACATGGACTTTTTTCTGAAAGGGAAACCTTCTGTTATAGGGTTCTACATAGAATCTTTGCGAGTTCTTCAAGAGTGATGAACTGAAGAATCCTGGAGAGTGCTAGATACATGCTTAGGAAAAAGGGTTCTTTAGGGTACCTTGGATCATTAACAGTTCTAGATTTCTACTTGGAAACTTTTTCAAAAGACAAACTGTTGTTAGGTGGCACATTAAACCTTTAAGGGTTTTCCCAGGAGGCTAGACCAGAAATCCATACAGGGTTCTAATGTTAACATGTTTATGAAGAACGTGGAACCTTTTTTTTTTTTTTTTAAGTATACAGCAATTCTGCTGAGTAAAACTGTTGATCTAGCCCATGAATTACACTCTACTTTCAAAAAAAGTGTTCACCAGTGGTTCTTTAGGTGGCTAATGTTTCCAGCTTTATAAAGGGGATCAACTTGTAGTCTTTTCTAAAAGGGAAACCCTCTGACATAGGGTTCTACACAAACTTGAAGAGTTCATCAAGAATGATTAACTGACAAACTTAGGAAAAAAAGGTTCAAGAATATCGTATGGTTAGCGGTTCTAGATTTCTACTTAGAATCTTTTTTCGAAAGGGAAACCCTCTGGGGTTGGGTCGTATATAGAACCAAATGGGGGCAAATATAAGAATGCTTTAGGGTTCTGAAGTTAAACTTTTTCCTACATTTTTTTTCGAAGGGTGTACAGCAACTCTGCTGAGTAAAACTGCTGATCTAGCCCACTAATTACACTCTTAGAAAAAAACATGTTTGTTCTTCAAGTGCTCTTTAGGCGGTTATCAGTTCTAGCTTTCTAAAGTGGTTCTGTTGGGAATCATTTCTGAAAGTAAACCCCTCTGTTTTACCTTACAGGGCTTTCCTAGAGGGATAAAGTGAAGAACTCTTTAGGGTGCTAGGAGGAATCTTTTTTTCCCCAAGAGTATAAAATGTGATCTGTTTCTAGATCAGCTCAAATTTCCACAGAACTTTCATATATACAATGGCTGGTCTCTATAATCATGTGGGCCATTACAAATAGCAACAGCACTCTTAACTGATAAAGATCTCTGCAAGTGAATGAATGGGGCAGGAAAAGCTTTAACAGGATATGAGGTCTTAAAGTGGTGCCTTGGGGAAATGTAAAACAAAAGGGCTAGGCCTCAAACATTTCTCAGTGACGCATGGCTTACAGCTCCTCACGCCCAGCTCTGGAATCTTCAACAGGAGCCTTCACAAAACCACTAAGCTCACAGGATAATCGCCTTACACGTTACGCATCACAAAAAGGCCATACCTGTGCAATGACAATCCCAAAGTACGTTCAGTCTGTTCAAATTGTGTTCATCTGCTATACAGTGCAGGGTATAAAAAACTGGGTGGATTGTTTTTTGTTGTTTACACTCTGTACTCCAACACACTGAATTTAGAATAAAGTTATGAGTATGAGGTTAAAGTGTTTACACTGGATTAACTATACAAGACAGCACTTTGACTAAACAGTCTCCCTGTTTCAAAAGTAAGGAACCAAAAGTAATTGCACCAAACAAAAGCTGAGTGACAAACTCAACAAAATAGACTCCAGATGCAAGTACCACATCTGGAATTAACCCTTGATCTTTTGTTTGTTCTCGTGAATGAACCGGATGTAGCAACACATTCTTACTTTACAACTGCATGTCTCCATCCATTCCATTCTCTGTACTGCTTATCCTACACAGGGTCACAGAGAGCCTGGAGCCTATCCCAGGGAACTCGGGGAGCAAGGCAGGGGGACGCCCTGGATGGGGTGCCAGCCCATCGCATAGCACAATCGCACAATTTGGAAGCCTACAAAGCATGTCTTTGAAGTGAAGTGAAGTGACTTATGGCCAAGTATGGCCAAGTATACTCGGAATTTGTGCTCTGCATTTAACCCATCCAAGTGCACACACACACACAGACACCGTGAACACACACCCGGAGCAGTGGGCAGCCTTTTTTTGCTGTGGCGCCCGGGGAGCAGTTTGGGGGTTCGGTGCCTTGCTCAAGGGTCTCACCTCAGTCGTGGTATTGAGGGTGGAAGAGAGCGCTGGTCATTCACTCCCCCCACCCACAATCCCTGCCAGACCCGAGACTCAGACCCACAACCTTCAGGTTCACCTTCGGGTTGCAAGTCTGACTCTCTATCCATTAGGCCACGACTTTGGACTCTGGAGTACCCAGGAGAAACCCCCAAAGCACAGGGAGAACATGCAAATTCTACACACACAGGGTGGAGGCGGGATTCAAACCCCCAACCTGGAGGTGCGAGGCAACAATGCTATCCACTAAGCCTCCATGCCCTCCAACTGCATGTCTCTCAAAGTTTTATTACTACTATTGAGCCATATTCAGAGATAAGTCCAGAATTAAGAGCTAAGAATTAACCACGTTTCAGAATTTATATGACAGTTACCCACATAGAGGTGGATTTCGAGTAGAACAGAGTGTCTCATTTATACGTGATTTTGAACTTGGACGTGAGCACAACATCAGCTCATGTGAAGAACGGGATTGACCACCACAGGATTAGCCACTTTCTGACTGTTTGAACGTTTTGGGCTTTAACTACATAAAAAATCCCACTGTAATGGCCAATATTAAATACATAAATATGACTCTATTTAATTAATATTATCATCCCTTTAAAGTCCACGAAACATTTTTTCTGCATGGAGGACACTGGAGGAGACACGTCCTAATTATCCACTTAATTTTTTAGTGGATAAATGATGTCTTGAGCTGTTCTTTCATGTTTTGCAGTTTCTTTCCAGGAGAGTGTATCAAATGAACAAAAACCATAACAAATAATAAAACTTAATAAGATAATAACCATTAAACTTAAAATAGTGAGTAATAAAATAGCCTACATCCCAAACCCACATTACAACTTCATGACCTCGATTTCATTTCAAAGCAACTGTCTGAGCATGACATAAAAATATAAAATGCAAAATAATAAATAGGATGTGTTGCATCAAGTGCCATTTTATTAGCTGATGAATAATGAGGGGGGAAAAACCCTGTTGTTAAATTAAACCAAGTTTTGCAGTGATTAATGTAATAATTACAACTAGGACAATTCCTGAGGCTTTATATTAGAGATATACTAGACTCCTATTAGAGGTTTTTTAATTTATAAACTGTCTCTTGCTTTTATGTTACATCATATTTCATTTGACAGCAAAAAATAAACACTATTTACTTCTTTAGTCTGCATTTTTGAGGGGTTTAAAGACAAGTGTTTGTTTTTTAAGGTGATGATCTGGACGCTATTCAAAGCATATGAGATGCAGGAAAACTCTGGCAACCTGGCATGTTAACTCCATGCAGGCAATTTGCATCTTTTGAATGCTAACAGATTTTTTTCTCAGAACCCTCTATCTTTCAAGCTTCCCGTAGTCAGGAGTCCACTGTAAGTTGTGAAGTTGTGTTGCTCCACAAAGCAACTCGCATGTTACTATTAATCACAGCGTTCAGAACCATCAGGAATATCAGAGCCAGGTGTAGTTTTAGTGTGAATAGTTTAGCTGCTGTAAGTGATATCAGAGCACGGTGATACAGTGTGTCAGCAATGAGAGACGTGTTCGTACCTCACTGATTAATCTCTTCATGGAGTCGTATTCTCCGAGCAGGTAGTAGATGTCGTTCTCGCTGGAGCGCAGGCTCTTGCTGCTGAAGTACTTGGCCATATGGCTGGGGTGAGGGTTCACATCCTCTTCAAACTGCCTCCACTGGGTCAACTGGAGGAAGAAGAGCCCACATACAGTTCTATTAAATAAAAGAGGTTGCACATACATTTCTTCTTTCTGTAAGGTTCTCTTTAAGATTGAGATTAGAGGTTTTTTTTTTTAACAGATGTGTATGATTCATCATTCAGACCCTTCCTTACCGTCAATTCCAGTGAATCACACTTGCATGTCCTACTTTAATCTGCTACAAATTTGGCTGCTCCCTGGCCTTGAGGTTAAGTGCAGTGTGTGTGAGTTGTGCTTACTCATTCCCAGCAGTGTGTGGGTAATGTGTTTATTGAGCATTGGGCAGTTCATCCTACCTGAATGGTTTGAGTCATTGATGCTGACATGTCGTGTCAATAGATGCACTAAAGACGTCTCTCAGATGAACAGTATTATCACACAAATCCACAACTTCCTTCTGACTCCTGCATCATCTGAACTACTAATTTCACACACAAACACTAGGCCCAGGTAGAACAGCGCAAGGTTGCGTGTGTGTGTGTGTGTGTGTGTGTGTGATTACCACAGAAAAGAATTTTACTCTAAACACTAAAGATAAAACTATCTGAAAGCAGATGATGAACAAGTTGTTAAATACAAAGATTTAAGTATTTGATGGAATAATTGAGTATTCTGTATATTGTCTATTTAACTCAAATGCCATTCATAGGTAAACTATAGTAACATTTACAAAGAAAACCAAAAAAGAGATAAAAACACAGCAGCAGTGTATAATTTATACACACACACACACACACACACACATATATATATGTTCATACAAAAGTCTTAGGCACCTGCAAAGAAATGCTGTAGAGCAAAGATGCCTTCAAAAATAATGAAATTAAATGGTTCTATATAAAAAATACTATAAAGAGCAGTAAACAGTAATAAATGAAACAAAGTCAATATTTAGTGTGATGAATCTTTGCTTTAAAAAAAGGTACAATTTGGTTTAGGTAGAAAAAGTGTTACTGAGCATCTTGCAGAAGCAGCCACAGTTCTTCCGGAGACTTTGACTGTCGCACTTGCTTCTTATTTTTGCAGCGAAACCCAGCAGCCTTCATTATGTTTTATGTCTTAAAAGTGTCTCTTATGTAATATGATGCTTTCTTTACTGACATACAAACATTTTTTTGTAACATTTAATTTTGTGCTGGAAAACTAATGTCTGGAATTCTAAAATGTTTTTGTACTGACTATAAGAAAGGTGGATAAAGGTGGATAGATATATATAACAAAGTTTGTACTAAAAAAATAGTCTGCCTAAGATTTTTGCCCAGTACTGTATATATGTTTTTTCATTGCTCTGTAAAGCAATAAAAAGGGTTTTATATAAATAAAACATGTTATTATTATTATTATTATTATTATTATTATTATATACTGTATTAGTGCAGCCAGTTGAAGAATCAGGAGTGGCATGTGCATCCAGACAACAATTCTAAATAAATGTTATTGATAAGGTGCTTCTTTATCATCAGCTAGGTCAAGCATTATCTCCTAAAGCACCAGCGCAGTAACAGCCAACAGGCACTCTGTAAAAGAGCTGACATCAGCAATGTCCTCTCTTACGCTGACGTTGGACGCTGAGTCACCAAACCCTGAGCTCACTTTATTGATTGATGATGTCTCAGTTTGTTTTTCAGAGCAAGTAGAAGTTTGACTTTGTGTAATGGGTGAAGAATGAAACCTTTCAGTATTGAACATTTTCTGTCCCAACTTGTTTATACCTTGTTAAATGGCTGCTCATTTCTCACCTGGGGCACAAATATAAGGCAGTTAATGGCAGTGGTGCAGATGAAGATGGTTCCAGAGAGCGTGCTGTAGACGAGGTTGGGCCACGAGTGCAGATAGAGAGAGACAGGGACGGCCAGAGCGGTGGATGCAGTGACCAGATACACAGCGGTCATGATGGTCAGGGATTGGTTGACTGGAGGAAGGCTAACGCTACTGGTCAGTCCAGCTAGGTACGTGCCATACACCAGCAGACCGGCCTACAGCACAGAACAGGAGTATGGTGTTATTATTTATCATATTTAGCATTAAAGCATCATGGAGCTATTATAGGAAAATAATCAGCGATAAGATGATATGAAGCAGCGGTACAGTTACCACCCCAAAGTTGACTGTTTTTCTTATAACAACATGTCTAGCATCACAAGAGTTTTATTCCTCTTATACCACAGCAACATTATTAAAATATACTAATGCACAACACATTGTGCTTTTTAACTGTTTATAGTTACAATGACGTTGTGGGTCATCCATGACACAAGTTCAAGCTGTATAAACAGTTGTTCCCTCACCAGCCTCACTTTCTTCTCTCTCCTGAAGTTAATATACAGAATTAAATTTGTGTCAAAAGTATTAAGACAAAGACAAAGCAGCTTGTTATGTTTCTGGGCATCCAAAAAGAGTGTTGTTCTGAGGAATTTCCATTCTGTTGGACGGAAAACTTATAGAAATGCTCACAAAATGCTTACAAAGTACTGGCACTGAAGAATGCTTTATAAACGTCTCCTTATACAAATGGGACATCACACTGTTTTTATTACATCATAACAATACGTTTTTTTTATCCGTTTATTATTAGCTGTAGATTATTGTGCAACATCTACCATACAACCATCTGTGTATGAGCATTTGAATTACAGCCAGAACTACTGTCAGAGGTGCTGTTATAGAAAATTAATCAGCACCTTCTGACCAATCAGATTAGAGAATTCAACAGTGCTGTGGTATAAATGACAAATAAATCTAGCACTATACTGTAGACAGATGATTATTGATTATTGGTTACTGTCTTGCACTTACATTGATGTGAAAACAAATATTATGCTAAAAGCTATATCGAAAATGTTGGAAGCATCTAAAATGTTGACATCGTTTTGCCTCACCGTATTACCATTAAGGAGTAGAAGGACTTGTGAAAAAGTGTCCAGGACTTTTTTAGTCAGCAACAGAGCAGCTATAAACTACCAAAAACTCAGCAGCTAGTTACACATAGTTACATTTATATGAAAGCCAATACTGAGCCTAAATACCCGCCTGAAGTGTTCATTCCATCGACCTTAGGTAGTTACTACTAACCTGATCTCATATGAAATCTACACAGATTCAAAGAAATGAAGGCAATGTGATTGGATTTTGTGCAATTTCATATGAAACAGTAATTCACATCTAACCCTAACCTTAATTTTTTTATTTTTTAATACAGCTTGACTTGTGTGAATATACAGCCCATCTTTATTATCTTGTCAGTTGGTCTGACCGCAATAATCCTGAAACTCCCACGCCATGACACTGGGTCTGCTTTTATTATTCTTCAAACTCAGCAGAGATTTCGCTCTGAATCTAACACACGGTGCCCAAACATGAATCAGCAGCATAGTGCTTTCACACTGTATATAATAAGCCATAAAGACCTTCACATTTATCACTGTTATAACTGTTAATAAGACCACGCCTTGGTCAGAAATGTTAAATATAAACACAGCAACGTTCAATTTTGCACTATGGTGCTGTGGACATTTCTCCTTTCTGTTTCTTGGCGAAAGAGTGTTATACGCCATGTCTGTTTTTTAATAAAGCGTGGCAGAATTTTTTTTAATAAAGCGTGGCCCAGGGGCGGCTGGTATAAATGAGCTAGCATGAAATCACTGAAATCACCGGCCCTCAATCTTACAGTCTCCACTGATAGATAGGTAGATAGATAGATAGATAGATAGAAATTGTTTGGAATGAAAAAAAAAACATGCAACTTTTTCATCCAGTGAGCTAAATATAATTAATAACAATATAATTAATATAATTAATTATGAAGTCTCAAATATTATGCAGGTATTACACCGGAATAATTTCCCAGACTGTCCAGGAGCACGCATATCCTTCTACCCGGTGAGAGTTAAAGAGGGATCATTTACACAGCACACTTTATTTTTAGCCTCTCTAACATGCTCATTACTTAATTATGAAGACATTTATAAGCTGAAATGGGCATATTAGAGGGGTGTGTGGGTAAAATTATTCACTCTGCAGTGCAGCTAAACTCCAGGACTGTAAGCGAGGCGTGGTATTATGTGTTTGTGTTCTTACCTTGAGTGCTCAGAGAGAAGAACCCACAGGTCAGAGATAGTGAGAGGAGCAGGAGGCCATCTGAGACAACGAGTAACGCACATCAAACTCCACCACCTACAGAGTAATAAGACAAACCTCATGACATACAAGTGAGCACTTTTCCACACAATGAAGAAGCTTGACTGTACAGTTCTTCATTTTTTATAATCTTAGATAACACAGACTGTCAATACTGTAATGTATACACACAGGTATGTGGAAATACACTGATTTTCTTTTAACCTGAATCACCTAAATCCCCTGTGTTTTACCAGCAGGGGGCAGTAATAACTATTCTGTACTTCTGCAGAAAACCATGTTTAGCACTCCACCAGCACTTTGTTTTAACACCAGAGTAACAGTAACAAGACAAATGTAAAGCAAAAGTAAAAAGAATACAGAACGTAGAAGTTAACAAAAGTAGCTGAGTAAGAATTTTGTATATTTTGAATTATATACATGTCACATAAAATAAAATAATTTTTTTTTACATTTTTATGTTTTTTTCCTTTGTTTTCAAATTGCTAGGAGTAAGATTTCAGATTTGAAAAAATCAGAAACCTAAGATTTCAGATTTGAAATATTCTGAATCCTAAATACAAATCCCAAAAATTCGAGTCAAAAATTCAAATTCAAATAAGACAGCTGAGGTGAGGGGCTTTGCTTTGTCCTAACAGACTGCATTTTGATGCTGTACAGTGATCAATCACAGACTGTGCCTAAAGCATTTGCTCGACTGATCTGTGGTATTCCACTGCAAGTTAACACTTCATCTGGAAAAACAGCGGTGTTAAGTGAAATCTAGAAACTTATGCATTACACAGATGTGGCGTCTTCAGTAGTCAGCACTAGCTTTGCATTATCATTAGTTAGTGCAGCTTTTTAATTTCTTTAAAAAACAGAATAAAAAGATAAAACAGATAAGAAACGGTTTACATCAGGACTGAAAAATTCCCAGTGAGCATGAGGCAAAAAAGTCACAGACATGGGCGAGTTTTACTTTTCATACAGGGGGAAGTGGGCAGTGTGTTATGAAGGTCACGGTACAAAGAAAGGCCACGTTCATTAACATGACAGGAGCGTGCTGAGGGCTCACACCTCGCTGCATGATGTTTACTGTGTTCATTCGATCATCTTTAGTAATTGCTTTAACCTGGTCACAGTGGTTTAAATGACTGATTTGCTTATATTTTAGAAGCAATTCAGTTTGTTAGGGAATAATACAAGCACATAGATACAAAAATAATAACAGCAAGAGCGGATGGGATTAGTCAGAATTCCTTCTGCAGAAGGTTAAAAAAAAGTCCACACATCTCTATGACAAAATATATAAGGTGAATATATCTTGAATGTCGTTGTTATTTTAATAGCTTGTTTCAAATTTCCCCCAGTGTTAGTCAATGGCATTTCAATGTTCGGCTTCAAAGTTCATACAGTATACGGGTGTCAAACTAAATTTTTGCCATCTTTATGTCCTCAAAAGTTACATCCTTTTTATAAATTAAGATCAATTTCATTAAAAATACTGAGTCTTAAAGAAGAGTTTCTCAGATAAGTGAATAGTTCCATATAAGATGAAATCTATGTTCAGTTTTGACAAAGAAGCAAAGAAACACTTTATTTCTCCAGCTTTAAGACACCTTTACAGCTGTGTTCCTAACTTTTGTGTTATACCTTGACCACAGCGCTGACTGATCGGGAACATTTCACAGGGTCGGTGAGACTCCACACAGCCAGAATCAGCACATCCACCATGACCAACAGAGCCACCAAACCCATCAACCGAATATCACGGATAATCTGAAAGACAGAAATCAACAAAAGTCTCACACACAAATTCTTAATATACACTCACCTTCCACTTTAATAGGAACACCTGTACACCTGCTCATTTACTCAGTTATCTAATCAGCCAATCATGTGGAAGCAGTACAATGCATAAAATCATGCAGATACAGGTCAAGAGCTTCAGTTAATGTTCACATCAAACATCAGAATGAAGAGAAAGTGTGATCTCTGTGACTTTAACTGTGGCATGGTTGTTGGTGCTAGATGGGCTGGTTAGAGGATTTCAGAAACTGCTGAACTCCTGGGAATTTCACACGTAACAGTCTCCAGAGTTTACACAGAATGGTGCGAAAAACATCCTGTGAGTGGAGGGTCTGCAGGCTGAAACACCTTGTTGACGAGAGAGATCTGGAGAGAATGACCTGACTGGTCTGAGCTGACAGGAGGTCTATAGTAACTCAAATAAGCACTCTTTACAACGTGGTGAGCAGAAAAGCATCTCAGAATGCACAAACCTTGAGGTAGATGAGCTACAACAGCAGAAGACCACACTGGGTTCCACTCCTGTCAGCTAAGAACAAGAATCTGAGGCTATCATGGGCACACACTCACCCAAACTGGAGAGTTGAAGATTAGGAAAAAAAATCACCTGGTCTTATACAGGTGTTCCTATTAAAGTGGGCATTGAGTGTATGATGATATATTGTTCTCCTGATACACTACTTAAAAATATGCTTGTCTGGGTATCAGTTATTATCTGTACATATCGCAGACCATAAGCCAACTTAATATTTAAAAAATTAATACTAGTTTGTGTATTGTTTGTAATTGTGTGTATTGTTAGAATGACAATTAAAAAAAATTATTGACTGGAAAAGTCATATATTTTTTTCATTTTTGTCTGTTCCAAAATGTCAGAAGAATTACTTGATATGTATTGTGCATCATGCACATGTCTTAAAACACTGTGATGATATTGTCCTGATATCTAAAGCTATTCTTTCAAAGGCGTTTCAGCTTCAACATCATGTTCAAATAATTTCAAACAGCATAAAAACACTCCTCAGTGCTAGTGATGTGTCCCCAGACTGAACTCACCACTCTCCTGTCAGGTACACGCTGGGTAAAGACCCTGTAGAGACGCCATGTTTTCCCCAGGATGGGCCCGAACACCAAAGAGCTGCCGATACACAGCGTCCAGACCCACGCCTGAAACACAGCAGACAACAGAAACGAGAGCAAATGGAGATACAAAATGTTAAACATGGAAATCCTTTAGGGTTTTTAGCTTGTGCCTCTGTTTGAATCTTTAAAGGTATTATATAGTGTGTTCCCTGTTAGAAAGGGTTCCAAGTAGAAACTCAACCCTTAACTATGGCAAAAAAAAAAAAAAAAAAACACTTATGAAACCCCCTTTTTTTTCTAAAAGTGTGCATAACCTTAACTCATAACCAATAAATCAAATTTAATACCTCAAATCTCATGTCAGCAGTGTGATAATGAGAACTCCCAAAAAGGTTCCAAAACCCAGGAACCAAAATTCTTCGTCTTGTTCCTCTGGGAAATCCTTAAACGTTACAACAAGGATTGCTCCCAGGAGAAGGTTATGAGGTTGTGACTGCTATGTTGAGATTGAAATGAGTCTAATCCTTGATCAAATCCTCACAGGTGGATAAAAGGACCATTAAACCACTGACAATCTATAACAAATGGCAGCTTAGACAAACACACACACACGCAAGACTAAATAAATACACAAGCTGACATGCTTTCAGACTTAAATAAAGAAATACAATAAGCCATGGTGAGCCACAAACACTGGCTTTTGGCAATACTAAGAGGAGGATTCAGACTAAATGGATAAATAAAACAGATCTCTTTATAATTGCAGTACCAATATAATCTTTTCTTTTACCAGCAAACAAAAAAGTAGCTGAAATTGACATAAAACTGCACACAGAGAACAGTGACTTCAGTCAGTGCGCATGTAAAGACTTCACCCAAACGGCTGACCAAATTGATTTAGACATAGCATTCTGAATCCAACACATTTATTCATTCGTCTTCAGTAAGCGCTTTATCCTGGTCAGCGTGGTGGTGGATCGGGAGCCTCAATAATCAATAACACTGGGAGTGAGGTCGGAATATCTTTGAAAGTGTGGGAAGTTGGAGGAATTACATCATTTGAGCAAAAAAACAATGGAAGCCTCCATGTTTGCCTTTTGTTAGCAATAAGCTAGCCCGCTAACTGTGATGAGTGATGTATATTTTCCTCCTCAGACAGCGCACTGTATAGTCAGGGTTATAGATTTAACAATCGATCTGTATGTTGATTGATCTAAAGCAAATACTTTACTGTTCATGCTGTGAGCAGCCATGTTGATTTGACTGAATTTGGAGTTGAAGAGACTGTCCCTAGTTTCAGGGACTTAAGGGGATGTTTTCTTTGCTTTTTTCAAATCAGAGGTTGGAAAAATTATGAGTTGCAACCTTTAGTTGAATGCGGATTACATCCTGGATGGGACACCAGTCCATCACAGTGCACCATGTGCACACATACACACCTTCGAGCAATTTAGCAGAGCCAGTCCACCTACTGGCGTGGTTTTGGGAAGAAATCGGAATCATCACTTACAATCATGAATATTTCCCTTAACAGACTCTACATTGCCCGTAGGTGTGAATGAGTGTGTCAGTGTGTATGTATGATGCCCTGTGACAGACTGCCT